>NW_015437609.1:0-1013 GCF_001527695.2 Protobothrops mucrosquamatus | reverse complement strand
TATTGTCACCCATCGTGGAGCTTTCAGGGTGAAGAGGTTACAGTTTGGGGTGAATGTCGCTCCTGGCATTTTTCAAAGTGTAATGGAAAACACCCTGAGGGGTATTCCTGGTGTATGTCCTTACTTTGATGATGTTCTCATCGCAGGTGACTCTCCACAAGTGCTGGCTGAGCGGTTAAAGGCCGTTTTGCTTCGTTTCTGGAAGGCAGGTCTTAAACTAAAACAGGACAAATGTAATATTGGTGTTCAATCCACTGAGTTCTTAGGTTTCAAGATAGATGCACAGGGTATTCACCCATCTGATGCTAAGCTCCAAGCTATTCAGAAGGCTCCAAGCCCCAAGTCTAAGGGCGAATTGCAAGCCTTCTTGGGTTTGTTGAATTTCTATCATGCCTTTCTACCTCACAAAGCTGCTATTGCTGAACCATTGCACAGACTCCTCGACAAGAATGCGTGTTGGCGCTGGACCAAGGTCCATGAGGCCAGTTTCAATGAGGTCAAAGCTTTGCTTACATCCAATGCTGTGTTGGCTCATTTTAATGAGCAATTGCCAGTGTGCCTGGCTTGTGATGCCTCACCCTACGGTGTGGGCGCTGTTCTTAGCCATTTGACGGCTGATGGGACTCAGGTCCCTGTGGCTTACTACTCTAGGACTTTATCTGCTGCTGAGCGCAACTATGCTCAAATTGATAGGGAAGCTTTGGCTTTGGTGGCTGGTATTAAAAAGTTCCATGATTTCATCTATGGCCACCATTTTATGGTCTTTACGGACCACAAGCCTTTACTGGGGCTATTTACCACCTCCAAACAAACCCCTCATATCCTATCCCCTCGTATGCTCCATTGGTCCATCTTCCTCTCAGCTTATGACTATTCACTGGTCCATAAGCCTGGCAAGGAAATGGGTCATGCAGATGCTTTGAGTAGGCTGCCATTACCTACTGTGGAGCCTGATCCCGCTCCTGCTGTACACATATTGTCAATTCAGGAGTTGCCTGAATGCCCCCTCAATG
>NW_015437608.1:0-1013 GCF_001527695.2 Protobothrops mucrosquamatus | reverse complement strand
GTCCCACAGCTTTAATAACAGTGCTGTGGGAACGTAGAAGAGATGGTGGCTAACAGGAACCATGATAGATAGGCAAGAATCAGGAGAAGATAATAAAGGCTTTAGCCCAAGAATCAGGAGGTAGTAAGACAGGTTGTAGCCCACATGTGCAGACACCATTCTGGGGGAAGGGAGGGCTTCCATTCCTTGCACCTAGCTAAAATAGTTCAGTGCTGCTTTTCCGGAACAGGCGCCGACGCTACCTGCAACATCTGGAGATCTTAACAAGAAGAAGAGACTTTGGGAGCGTTTTTCTTGTAAATAAAATATCTTTATTAAGTGTTGGTCTCGGGGTGAAGGGGTTGGTGTGCTTGAAAATGGCTGTTTTATTGTCAGGGGTGCTGGTTTTCAAAATCCCACATTAGGAGAGGATCCAGAGACCATCCCAGTTGGAGAAAATCCTTCCACAGGTAAGTCAAGCACATGTGTAAGTATCCTTTCTTCTCCAGTTCCACTGGCGCTTTGCCTGATTGCACCAGGACTGTCGAAGCAGCACCCCTCCTTAACCGTGCTGCCTGGGGCTGCTGGGAGTTGTAGTACATCTCTAACTTGGTGCAGCATGGGGATCTTTGCCTGATCCATTCTCCATGCCAGTTTTTGCTGGCCTGGTCACAAGTCATCTTGTGGGGCCTCCCTGCTGGGTGGGCTAGGGCAGCTGCCAAACCAGCAGGGACAGCACCATAGGTATTCCTCTCGGCCGTTGCAACATGGGCTGAGGATGATGGGACTTGGTGGCCAGAGAGAAGTCAGACGGGCAAGGCCTCAGCACCTGAGAGTTTGCAGTCCTTGTGCAATCAGGAGAAAAGTGACTGGTATATATGGGCAAAAGGGTCTTTTCTGGGCAACTTTAAATGTCCTTGTTTTCCTCACGCCGATTGGGCTAATCCAGCAGTTTCCCCAAAGGAATCTTTCCAGACCAGGAAGATGGTTTTGGTATTCTGGAGGTATCCTGATGCCCCTATCAAGACACTTCC
>NW_015437607.1:0-1013 GCF_001527695.2 Protobothrops mucrosquamatus | reverse complement strand
GACCTCAGAATGGGATTCGGGGTTAAATTTCATGCTTAAAAATGGTGCTTTTTCTACTTCTTAAAAATTGAGCTGTTTTGGTGTCCGGGGAAGGAAATTCCTGATGCCGGAGTCAGGGATTTTTGTGCTCAGGAGGTGAAAAATTTTTTTTGACCCCAATGTAAAAACGGACGTCAGAATGGGATACGGGGTTAAATTTCATGCTTAAAAATGGTGCTTTTTCTACTTCTTAAAAATTGAGCCGTTTTGGTGTCCGAGGAAGGAAATTCCTGATGGCAGGGTCAGGGATTTTTGAGCTCAGGAGGTGAAAAATTTTGTTTGACCCCAATGTAAAAACGGACCTCAGAATGGGATTCGGGGTTAAATTTCATGCTTAAAAATGGTGCTTTTTCTACTTCTTAAGAATTCAGCCGTTTTGGTGTCCGAAGAAGGAAATTCCTGATGCCAGGGTCAGGGATATTTGTGCTCAGGAGGTGAAAAATTTTTTTTTACCCCAATGTAAAAACGGACCTCAGAATGGGATTCGGGGTTAAATTTCATGCTTAAAAATGGTGCTTTTTCTACTTCTTAAGAATTCAGCCGTTTTGGTGTCCGAAGAAGGAAATTCCTGATGCCAGGGTCAGGGATTTTTGTGCTCAGGAGGTGAAAAATTTTTTTTTAACCCCAATGTAAAAACGGACCTCAGAATGGGATTCGGGGTTAAATTTCATGGTTAAAAATGGTGCTTTTTCTACTTCTTAAAAATTGAGCCGTTTTGGTGTTCGGGGAAGGAAATTCCTGATGGCGGGGTCAGGGATTTTTGTGCTCAGGAGGTGAAATTTTTTTTTTGACCCCAATGTAAAAACGGACCTCAGAATGGGATTCGGGGTTAAATTTCATGCTTAAAAATGGTGCTTTTTCTACTTTTTAAAAATTGAGCCATTTTGGTGTCCGAGGAAGGAAATTCCTGATGCCGGGGTCAGGGATTTTTGTGCTCAGGAGGTGAAAAAATTTTTTTGACCCCAATGTAAAAA
>NW_015437606.1:0-1013 GCF_001527695.2 Protobothrops mucrosquamatus | reverse complement strand
TCATTCTTCTACACAATACAATTATATATACAATTATATGTACAATTATATGTATGTTTCAATCCTATCGTTAGCTTAAGATCCGAGCGGTTCTCCTTGATTCATACCAGCGGTAAAATTTGTCCCAGATTTCAAAATATTCCAGTTCTGTCTTATCTTTCATAGCCATTGTAAGCCTGTCCATCTCTGCACATGATAAGTATGACAAAGGCGTACTCTATTTGATGCTACACATTCTAACGGCTTCCAGATTGGTTTATGCTCAAAATTGGAGGAATAAGGGAATTCCAACGGAAGAAGGAATGCCATTATTTCTTAAGTACCAAAACTCACAATCTTTATTAATTATTAAAATTGATTGCCTGATCGTGCTAGCATTATCCGAGAGAGCCGTATGTTTTTCAGAAACGGGACATCCTGGTCACAGGTGAAATGGTTTGAACTGATTCCCAGGCATCCAAGATCATATGGGTGGATTTCCACCAGTCAAAGAAGGGGACACCAAATGGAACGTGCCATCCACGCTAATCGGCTTGCAGCCTAACAGCAGAAAAGTTATTTTCAATGTTTCACTTATGGTGAAGTGGAGTTAGTTATTGGAACGGTTTCTTATGTGCCACTGAATTGTTTCCTTTCTTCATGTTTGCCTACTTGATATAGTCTCCAGGCTGTGAGTTTTAGGCAGCTGTAACTTGACTCAAGAAATTTCAGCAACTCAACTTGGAATCAAATCTTTATCATAATTAAGCTGTTAAAGGTAATCTTCAATTTACGACATTTTGTTTAGTGACTGTTCCAAGATACAAAGGCACTAAAAAAGTGATTTACAACTGATCCTTGCACTTACAACTGTTGGAATATTCTTATAGTGCTGAGTGTCAGAGAGGAGGTGGACCACTGTATTTAATCCTATTACAAGTAATAACAATCATTTGTTTAGTGATTGTTTGAAGGGTAATGATACTGAAAAAAGTGACTTACAACTGGTCCTTGCTCTTACAATCATCGCAGCA
>NW_015437605.1:0-1013 GCF_001527695.2 Protobothrops mucrosquamatus | reverse complement strand
CCAGAGTCTCAACATCTTTTTTACATCGTGGTGACCAAAACTGGATGCAGTATTCCAAGTGTGGCCTTACCAAGGCATTGTAAAGTGGTATTAATACTTCACGTGATCTTGATTCTATCCCTCTGTTAATGCAGCCTAGCACTGTGTTGGCTTTTTTGGCAGCTGCAGCACACTGCTGGCTCATATTTAAATGATTGTCTGCTAGGATTCCGAGATCCCTCTCGCAGTTACTACTATTGAGCAAGGTGCCCCCTATACTATACCTGTACATTTGGTTTTTCTTGCCTAAATGTAGAACCTTACTTTTTTCACCATTGAATTTCATTTTGTTAGATAGCGCCCAGTGTTCAAGTCTGTCCAGATCCTCCTGTATCCTAAGCCTGTCTTCTGGAGTGTTGGCTATTCCTGCCAGCTTGGTGTTGTCTGCAAATATGATGATTTCCCCATCTATCCCCTCGTCCAGATCGTTGATGAAGATGTTGAAGAGCACTGGGCCCAGAACAGAGCCCTGGGGCACCCCACTACACACTTCCCTCCATGTAGATGCAGTTCCATTGAGGACCACACGCTGAGTATGGCCAGTCAGCCAGCTACGGATCCATCTGGTGGTGATGCTGTCTAACCCGCATTTTTCTATCTTCTCAAGTAGTAGGTTGTGGTCTACTTTGTCAAATGCCTTACTGAAATCCAAGTAAATTATATCCACAGCATTCCTCTGGTCCACTAATTTTGTCACTTGGTCAAAGAATGCAATAAGATTTGTCTGGCATGATCTATTTTTGACAAACCCGTGTTGGCTTTTAGTAATGACTTTGTTTGCCTGTAGGTGTTTGCTGATTCGTTGTTTGATTATCTTTTCCAGAATCTTCCCAGGTATTGAGGTCAGGCTGATAGGTCTGTAATTTCCTGGGTTCTTTTTTTCCCCTTTTTTGAAGATGGGAACTACATCAGCTCTTTTCCAGTCCTCTGGTAGTTCCCCGGTGCTCCAGGATCTCTGAAAAATATAGTTCAGT
>NW_015437604.1:0-1013 GCF_001527695.2 Protobothrops mucrosquamatus | reverse complement strand
CTGTCCTTGGGAAATTTAAAATCCTGATTTAAATGGTATTGGAATGTTCAATAATAATATATATTTTTCAGTAGTGATAGCCTAGCCATCCAGTTTTTGATGAAGGTTTCCTAGCCATTTTGATTATTTTTGCTTCTGGATCTTACTGAGATTTGCTTCTGAAAGAGACAAAAGATCTCTTGCATATGTGAAAGAAAAACACAGGGAGACAGACTAAAAGACAATGAATGGTGATTTTACATACATGTTTACATGTATGTTATTGGCCCACTGTATCACCAAAATTGATATAAACAAGAATTCAATTTTGTTTTATGCAGACAGTCTAGTGTCCTATTATTTGTTGTCTTTTAAAGGTATGTTAATTTCCATTTTCTGAGTATTACATCTTGGTTTTGCTAAGTATAGTATTCCTACCAATATAGTAGGGATTTAGCTATTGCACAAATTAGTAATCAGCAGGAGCAGGAGCTTGGCAACACGAAAAATGATTTCTGAACTGTATGCCCTTCAAATATTTTGAAAATGCTGTTTCTCTGCTTCTAAGGATCATTCAGCAGTATCTATGTTCTTGTGTAAAAATACCTCTAGTCCAAAGTCTGGTCTCTTTTACTATGTGTGTGTGTGTGTGTGTGTAAAAACCCAGCCTATTTAATTATGAGAATTTCAGTAATTATGCATTACATACTTAATAAACACTCTGGCACTGAGGAGAAACTGAGCTCTTATGCAGCATACCTACCTCTGTGTGTGTGTGTGTTTGTTTGCACTCGCGTGCACTCACACACACACACACACACACACACACACACACAAAGCAGCCTGCAGCCTGTCCTTGACAATAATGACATGAAATTGGTTTTGCACCACCATGGCAAACTACTATATCAGATAAACTTCAGATTTATTGGCTGTATGATTGCTGGAACTTTGTCATTCTTCTTAGAAAGCAGTTACAGAAATTCAAATGATTACCATTTAAATAAATGGTTGTTTCTCTGCTTCCTTCACAG
>NW_015437603.1:0-1013 GCF_001527695.2 Protobothrops mucrosquamatus | reverse complement strand
ATATCTTCCTGCCATTTCTTTAGTGGTGTACCCGTTGTCCAGATAGGCATTGTTTAAAACAGAAACATCAGTCTAGGTAATATAGTTATTTTTAATTATAGAAATTCTACCCAACGACAATTGTAATTTTTTTCCATCTTAACAAATCCTTCTTGATTTCATTCCATGCCTTCTCATAATTATTTTCACATAGAATTTACATTCTTTGTAAGAATACCCAAATGTCCTATTTCTCTTTTAAATCGCTTTTCCCATCAATTCTTTTTGGTTTTCCATTTTCATATTTTGGTCAACTTCTTTGTCTATTTACCACTGATGTTAAAACCAGCTAATGCAGTAAAATCTGTTAATTTTTCCATTACTATTATGGTTTCTTCCAAAAGGTCTTTTAAAACTACCACAAAATTATAATCAAAGCCCTTCTTACTTCCGGGCTTCCATCCGCTGCGCTCTAGGATACATATTCTATGCTTCTACAGGGAGTCCTTGACTTACATTAGTTCATTTAGTGATCGTTCAAAGTTACAACGGCACTGAAAAAAGTTGATTTATGACCGTTTTTCATTTACATCCTTTTCCCCATGGTCACGTGATCAGAATTCAGATGCTTGGCAACCGGCTCATACTTATGACCGTTGCTGTGTCCCAGGGTCACGTGATCACCTTTCGCAGCCTTCCTTCTGACAAGCAAAATCAATGACTAACTTATCAAGTGCAGTGATTGACTCAGCAACTGGCAAAAAGGTCGTAAAATAAGTCAAGGACTGCCTGTATATATTTCCTGAATTTGTTAATCCTGCCGAACTCAAAGGAGACTTTTGGTGGCTGCCAAGATCTTAGCAGAGCTTTTAGCTTTTTTAGCTTTTATTGTCTGCACACCCCGGCCACTTTTTCACTGTCCCTTTCCCGTTTTCTTTTTAAATTCTTATAATTACGGAGCTACAAGGGACCTATAATAGAATAACAAGAGTTGTAGTTTTCTAGTCTATAAGCAGGAGTCCTTATATGATTTC
>NW_015437602.1:0-1013 GCF_001527695.2 Protobothrops mucrosquamatus | reverse complement strand
GTCTCATAGACTGTTGTTGTTTTTTCCTTGCTACTTGACGACGTCTGCGAGCATCAATTAGCTCATCCAGGTGTGAGCCTTCCGAATCTGACTCCTGCTCCTCACACAGCTGAGCTTCATCAGAAACACGACTGGAGGGGCCAGGCTCTTCATCAAGCCGTGAGTCTTGTAATTCATCAGAGCCTCCCTCTGACCCTGACGGCCCCTCAACGGCCTCCTCCACCTCCTCCTCAGATTCCTCAGACTCAGCTGTTGGGAACACAGGCTGGCACGGAATCACAACAGACTCAGCCCGTCCTGTTGCTGCCTGGAGTTGGGCCTACTCAGAGGCCGCCTTCAAAGGGTCTTACAGGAACCGGAGGGAGGGGAGGGGAGGGTGCGAGCCATCCAAATTGGGGCCTTGCACAATCGGCCTCCTTTGTGCAAGCGATTGTGTGGTGCCGCACGTATCAGGGTTTGGATTGCAAAGGCCGGCTCGGAGGCCCATCAATCAGGAGGGCCAAAGACTGGATGTTGGGCAATCTGGGCTCTGGAGAGCCTCCAACGGAAGTCCCCATTTGTTGAAGGGCTCCAGTTGGAGAAATGCGACTGTCCGTCTAGCTAACTATATTCATCTATCTATCCAGGTCTGTCTGTCTATCATCTGTACGTCTCTCTCTCTCTCTTCATTATCTATCTGTCTGTCTGTCTCTCTCTCTCTATCTATTATTTCGCTCTATATATATTTATCTATTTCTCTCTCTCTCTCTATGTGTTTATCTCTCTATCTCTCTCTATCTCTCTATCACCTGTCTAACTCTCTCTTATCTATCTATCTATCTATCTATCTATCTATCTATCTATCTATCTATCTATCTATCTATCTATCTATCTATCTATCTACCTACCTACCTACCTACCTACCTACCTATCTCTCATTTATCTATTTTTCTATCTATGTTTCTCTCTCTCTCTCTCTCTCCTATCATCCATCTATCTATCTATCTATCTATCTATCTATCTATCTATCTATC
>NW_015437601.1:0-1013 GCF_001527695.2 Protobothrops mucrosquamatus | reverse complement strand
AAGGAGAATCCTACTTTGCCTTACAAGCAAGACCAGGAAAAGCAAAGACTGAACATTGGACTTCTGAAGCAACGAGGCTTTATGGACAAGAGAAACAGAGGATTAAATCAGAGATCAAGATGGTCTGTATCGAATCAAGTGACACTACAAGCAACAAAAAGAGACCTATTATCTGGAAGGGAAGCTCTTTTATGGAAACTTACCTGGCAAAAGAGAAAAGCTAGAATAAGATTGAAAAATGAAATTTAAAATTTCTTAAATTGGATTAAAGGCAACCTAGAACTATGGACTGACGTAAGGACTGAGATTTTGAGTATGAAGTTAAAAGATGTCTTAGAGTTGGAGTGAATCAATAATTAATTGAATGTTAATTAAATAAGATGACTGTCAAGACTGCTAACATTGGATGTTCTTGCTTGCCATATGTGAAGAAGCAAACATATCTTATTTAGTCTACATATCACTTCAAGGGTTAAAGCAGACATTACTAACCGTGTGAGTGGGGAGGAATGCCAGTGAATAATAACATTATCTTTGCATAGCACAGCCAAGGTCAGCGTAACAGCAGAGAGCAATAGCAGAGAATAGGGGGGGAGCGATTCACCCTTCAAATTAATTGGAGCATATGATTGATGACTGTGAAAGGAGGGAGGGAGTTGTGCTTTGTCACGAGTGCTTGGGTGGTGGGGGTTTCAGTTTTTGGCTTCCTTTTGTTCGTGCCGAAGCATGTAATCTATTAAAGCAGGGCTTTTCAACCTTTTTACCAATTGTACCACTTTTAGGATATGGAAATATTCGAGTACCACCTAGCAACGTGTCAAAAACTTGATGACCAAAAAAAAAACCTGTTCAAAGTTGCAATTGCACTGAAATGACCTATGACCATTTTTCACACTTATGACCATTGCAGCATGCCCAGGGTCATGTGATTTATATTTGGATGCTTGGCAACTGATTCATATTTATAATGGTCACAGTGTTCCAGGGTCATGTGATCCCCTTCTGCAACCTTT
>NW_015437600.1:0-1013 GCF_001527695.2 Protobothrops mucrosquamatus | reverse complement strand
AATATATAATTGGTTTATTTGATCAAGATGAAAATGGATATGTTCTTACCTCTAGACTTTTGCTGATCAGTACTGAAATGACAAAGTTTTTAGGGATTTCTTTATAGATCGGAGATGAGATCTGAGAATACTAAAATCATATATACTTGTTATGACAAAAGGGGAAAATCATTTCTTTATATACATTTATGGTTGTATGTAATATTCTATATTTTTCTCTTTTCTCTTTCTTTTCTATCTTCTATTTTTTCTTTCTCTTTTTTAGTATGTATTACATTTTTATCATAATAATTTTAATTTAAAAACATCCTCCTGCTTCTGCATCTGTTTGTGCCTGTGCTTTCACTTGATTGAGCTTTTGAAATAATCTTACTAGCACTTACACTTATTATCTGTATTATTTCTTCTCATAAATGAAGGCAAATGTACATGTCTCAGGAAAATGTTGGATGATCCAATCTTAGTATGTTATCGGGACCACAAGTTTAGTCTTCTGAGCTTTCAGATTTGTCTAGAGCAGTGGTTCTCAACCTTTTTAATGCCGCGACCCCCAACTGGTCGTAAATCGAGGACTAAACCGGTCGTAAGTCGAGGACTAAACTGGTCGTAAGTCGAGGACTACCCAACCGGTTGTACGTCGAGGACTACCCAACCGGTTGTACGTCGAGGACTTTCCCTGCCCGAGAGCGCCGCGCATGCGTGGTTCTGCCCCCTGTGCCGGCCGAGGTGTAGCTGGCAAGCGGCAGAGACAGAGCAGGCCGACCACCAGCTGGCCCAGCCCAAGGGAGGTAAGGCACCCGCCGGAAAAGGGGGGAAAAATGGCGGACAGCCTTGCTTGGCGACCCCCGTGAAATGGTCGATCGACCCCAAATGGGGTCGCGACCCATAGGTTGAGAACCGCTGGTCTAGAGGATGGGCTACAACACAAGTCTAAAAGCTCAGAAGATTAAATCTCTGGTCCTGATGACAGATTTGATCATGCATTATTTCTTCTGCTGGTCCTTAAGAAGACT
>NW_015437599.1:0-1013 GCF_001527695.2 Protobothrops mucrosquamatus | reverse complement strand
GTGACCTAACCCTAACCCTAAGTGGAATTTTCCTAAATGGGATTTTCCCATGTATTTTACCAAGAAACATAGATAAGGCAGGCTGGAAAGATCAGTGCCCTCCTAATCATACCCAAGCACTCCGAGTTTGTTGGCAATGTCCATGTTGCTCTACCGGTTCATGGTGACCTAACCCTAACCCTAAGTGGAATTTTCCTAAAAGGGATTTTCCCATGTATTTTACCAAGAAACATAGATAAGGCAGGCTGGAAAGATCAGTGCCCTCCTAATCATACCCAACCACTCCGAGTTTGTTGGCAATGTCCATGTTGCTCTACTGGTTCATGGTGACCTAACCCTAACCCTAAGTGGAATTTTCCTAAATGGGATTTTCCCATGTATTTTACCAGGAAACATACATAGGGCAGGCTGGAAAAGTCAGTGCCCTTCTAACTATACCCAAGTACTCCGAGTTTGTTGGCAATGTCCATGTTGCTCTACCGGTTCATGGTGACCTAACCCTAACCCTAAGTGGAATTTTCCTAAAAGGGATTTTCCCATGTATTTTACCAAGAAACATAGATAAGGCAGGCTGGAAAGATCAGTGCCCTCCTAATCATACCCAAGCACTCCGAGTTTGTTGGCAATGTCCATATTGCTCTACCGGTTCATGGTGACCTAACCCTAACCCTAAGTGGAATTTTCCTAAATAGGATTTTCCCATGTATTTTACCAGGAAACATACATAGGGCAGGCTGGAAAAGTCAGTGCCCTTCTAACTATACCCAAGTACTCCGAGTTTGTTGGCAATGTCCATGTTGCTCTACCGGTTCAAGGTGACCTAACCCTAACCCTAAGTGGAATTTTCCTAAATGGGATTTTCCCATGTCTTTAACCAGGAAACATACATAGGGAAGGCTGGAAAAGTCAGTGCTCCCTAACCATACCCAAGCACTCCGAGTTTGTTGGCAATGTCCATTTTGCTCTACGAGTTCATGGTGACATAACCCTAACCCTAAGTGGAATTTTCCTAA
>NW_015437598.1:0-1013 GCF_001527695.2 Protobothrops mucrosquamatus | reverse complement strand
ACCTAGAACTAAGGAGAAACTTCCTGACAGTGAGAACAATTAACCAGTGGAACAACCTGCCTCCAGAAGCGGTGAATGCTCCAACACTGGAGGTTTTTAAGAAGAGACTGGACAGCCATTTGTCTGAAATGGTATAGGGTTTCCTGCCTGAGCAGGGGGTTGGACTAGATGACCTTCAAGGTCCCTTCCAACTTTACTATTATTATTATTATTATTAGGGCAGCAAGTTAAGACCTCTGATCCATGACCAATTGCCCAAGGACAGTTGTCCTGGTCTACCTCTACAAGTGTTCATGCTCCTTTAGATAATTTATTGCCAGTTTTCTTGACAAGATTTCAGAAGTGGCTTAACCCGCCTTTTTATGATTGAGAAGGAGGAACTGTCCCTAGGTCACCCAGTTAGCCCGATGCCTAAGATGGAACTAGATTTTCTTCTAGGCTTCTAGTCTGGTGTTTTAACCAATATGCTAAACTGGCTTTCGCCTTCAGAGAATACTTTTATAATAAAACTCCAACTTCTTCTTGTAATACATTATTTTTGTTGCCCTTGTTTTCAATCTCATTTCCCATTAATCTGTTCCAGAAACAATGCTGAGGGAAAAGTAACCACAAGTAAAATAACATTCTAGAGATTCCAGCATTCCCATTGTGACCAAAATAATTTTGGACTGATTTAAAATGAAAGATATTCCAGGCTGACCTTTTTTTCATGGTGTAAGCAATCCCCCAACCCCCCTTTCTCAGGCACACACATACACAAAGAAAGAAAGAAAGAAAGAAAGAAAGAAAGAAAGAAAGAAAGAAAGAAAGAAAGAAAGAAAGAAAGAAAGAAAGAAGAATGGTCTTGTGTATTATTCATCAATGATGAGCTTGTGCACAGCAACTGAAATCTGATAAAATATAAACGGGTGACAGTAATTCCTCAAGAACATTTAATATGCTGAGCATTGCACTACAAGCATCAAAGCAACTTCATACAACATTATGAAAATGGATAAATCATTTAGATTTAT
>NW_015437597.1:0-1013 GCF_001527695.2 Protobothrops mucrosquamatus | reverse complement strand
AGAGATCCGGATTATTCCGGATCTCCCCTCCTTCCGCCGTGCCCTCAAGACATGGCTTTTCCATCAAGCGGGATTGGCCTAGGGGGGGATTGTATAGGGATTTTAATAGGGATTTTATAACTTTTCTAAAAATAACAGGCTTATTTAATATATATTTTAATTGTTTTTAGATATTTATTGTATAGTTCCGTTTTTATTGTCTGTAAGCCGCCCTGAGTCCTTCGGGAGAAGGGCGGGGTATAAATTAAAGTAATAATAATAATAATAATAATAATAATAATAATAATAATAATAATAATAATAATAATAATAATAATAATAATAATAATAATAATAATAATAAACATATTTGCTCAAAAATGATATAGAACCAAACCCTTTAAAACATGAAAATTGTAATATATTTAATAGAAAGGAATAAAATGAGAAAATATCCTCCTTGAAATAATGTCTGCGCATGCTTGAAGATGGCGGGTGGCTCCGGGTAGCTCCGTAGCAGCGGAGCTCGAAAAGACAGCAGAGGGGAGATTTAGAGGTCCCCGGAGGTCCGGAGACCCTTCCCCGGGTGACTCTCTCTCCCGGGATCGGGACTCGGTGCGCGAGGAGGCGCGGGGACGCTGGGACTCCACGCTGACCGGGTATGTGTCTGGTTGGCCTTCCCGGTCTTTTCCGGCCGCGGCGGCCCCTTCGGCGGCCTCCTCGGCCCCTCTGATGGCCCGTCCGGCCCTGGCGGTTCTCTTCGGTGGCTCGGGTGGCCCTCCCCAACGGCCTCTCAGCGGCCCGTTCCAACGGCCCTTCCCGATGGCTCCAGCATTTCAACGGCCCTTCCCGATGGCTCCAGCGGCCCCCTCCAGCGGCCCTCGCCGGCGGCCCCAGCGGTCCTCCTCGGCGGCCCTTCCAGCGGCCTTGTTAGCGGCCCTTTCCGGTGGCCTAGGCGACTTTTCCGATGGCCCGGCGGCCCTTTCCAGCGGCCCTTTCCAGCGGCCCTGGCGACCCTCTTGGGCGGCCCTGGC
>NW_015437596.1:0-1013 GCF_001527695.2 Protobothrops mucrosquamatus | reverse complement strand
CTGGACAGACTTGAACACTGGGCACTATCTAACAAAATGAAATTCAATGGTGAAAAAAAGCAAGGTTCTACATTTAGGCAAAAAAACCCAAATGCACAAATACAGCATAGGTGGCACCTTGCTCAATAGTAGTAACTGTGAGAGGGACCTCGGAGTCCTAGTGGACAATCACCTAAATATGAGCCAGCAGTGTGCTGCAACTGCCAAAAAGGCCAACACAGTGCTAGGCTGCATTAACAGAGGGATAGAATCAAGATCACGTGAAGTGTTAATACCACTTTACAATGCCTTGGAATACTGCATCCAGTTTTGGTCACCACGATGTAAAAAAGATGTTGAGACTCTAGAAAGAGTACAGAGAAGAGCAACAAAGTTGATTAGGGGACTGGAGGGTAAAGCATATAAGGAATGGCTGCTGGAATTGGGTAGGTCTAGTTAAATGAAGAGAAGGAAGAGGGGAGACACGATTGCAGTGTTCCAATATCTCAGGGACTGCCATAAAGAAGAGGGAGTCAAGCTATTTTCCAAAGCGCCTGAAAGCAGGACAAGAAGCAATGGGTGGAAACGAAGCCAGGAGAGAAGCAACCTAGAACTAAGGAGAAACTTCCTGACAGTTAGAACAATTAACCAGTGGAACAACCTGCCTCCAGAAGCGGTGAATGCTCCAACACTGGAAGTTTTTAAGAAGAGACTGGACAGCCATTTGTCCGAAATGGTATAGGGTTTCTTGCCTGAGCAGGGGGTTGGACTAGATGACCTTCAAGGTCCCTTCCAACTTTACTACTACTACTACTACTACTACTACTACTACTACTATTATTATTATTATTATTATTATTATTATTATTATTATTATTATTATTATTATTATTATTATTATTATTATATATTGGAGTTTAATTTGGTGGATAAAAGATAACTCTTAATTTTTTCCATAATTTTTCTTTCCGCCCCACTTCAAAGTTATTATCAAATATTTTTGAAATATCTTCATATTTAGTTGAATTGGTTGA
>NW_015437595.1:0-1013 GCF_001527695.2 Protobothrops mucrosquamatus | reverse complement strand
CAGAAAAAGGAAACAACAGAAATACATTATGTTCCATACAGGAAATCATTTCTGCTCATTTTTAAATACATCATTAAACTCTGATCACATGGAATAATATTGATCAGTCATTTCATTACATTGACAGAAAGCTTCTTCACAATCACAAGTGGACACTTATTGATGTTCCAAGATTATACATATGGAGTATACTTTTGTTTCAACATTAAGCAGAAATTCTTTATGCTATATCCCAAGTTTGATAAATTCTTAATTCTTCACACACATACACACACAGAGAGTGATAACTCAATTTCTGATTAATAATAATAATAATAATAATAATAATAATAATAATAATAATAATAATAATAATAAAATATTTCAATATTTAAAGTCATAGTGACCCTTGTAATACCATACTAATAAAATTGAGAATATTAAAGCAAAATATTGAGATATGAAGCAAACACACAACATTTATCATATAAACAAAATTTATCATTTAGATAAATTTCCCTTTAACCTTTTTATACTTCCAACACAATGAAAGTCATATCCAATACTTTTTAAAAGCCAACTCTTTCTCCTACATATCAAGTATCTCAGATTTGGCGTTTTAGATATTGCTAATGAATCTGGACCAAACTGTGGAATCAAGAGATGCTTTAATATTAAAATTAAATATTTTATGTCCTCCAAAGTCCCCTTGCAACATTTCAAATGGTTTAGAAACTTTACCAGCAGTAAGCTGATCTACAGTATTAATAAATAAATAAATATTTTCTCTGCATTTTTCAAACTAGGATTACTAATATCCAAGAATATTAATTTCTCATATGAATAAGGGTTGAAATTAAACTTTCATTTCAACAACTCGTAAATGTGGCTTGTAGTCTTTAATGCAGCAGATAAAATGGAACTATGATTACAAAAATAAATCCAGCCTATTAAGTAAATACTCACAACTTTTGAAATGTGCCCAGTGGCACTTCTATTCATGTACAGAATAGATGGACTTCAATTTGATAATC
>NW_015437594.1:0-1013 GCF_001527695.2 Protobothrops mucrosquamatus | reverse complement strand
TTATTCCTTGTAGCCCTGAAGCGCCTTCTAAGTAGGTTGAATAAACTGAGGTTGATGATTTACATGACTTTATAAATAAAGAATGTACTGATGGGGTTTTATGAGCCCCGTTTATGAGATAGATAGATAGATAGATAGATAGATAGATAGATAGATAGATAGATAGATAGATAGATAGATAGATAGATAGATAGATAGAAGCATCTGAAATGTGGATTTACAGGCGGCTGTTACGTATAAGCTGGGTTGACAAGATCAGAAATGAGGAGGGGATAAGCCGCCTGGGAAAGCCAAGGGAAATCATCAAAACAATTAAAAAACGAAAATTAGAATATTTCGGACATGTGATGCGACACCCAGAAAAATACGCCATACTCCATTTAATCCTCCAAGGAAAGATTGAAGGCAAACGAGGTCCAGGCAGAAGAAGAACAGCTTCAAAATCTAAGGGATTGGTTTGGACAAAACTCAGCAGCACTTTTTCGTGCGGCTACTGATAAAAACAGGATCGCCAACGTCCGATAATGGATATGGCACAAGAAGAAGAAGAATTCTATTCTATATTTCTATTCTGTTCTGTTCTGTTCTATTTCTAATTCTATTCTGTTCTGTTCTGTTCTGTTCTATTTCTAATTCTATTCTGTTCTGTTCTGTTCTATTCTAGTTCTAGTTCTAATTCTAGTTTTTATTCTATTCTGTTCTGTTCTTATTCTTTCCTGTTCTATTTCTATTTCTATTTCTATTTCTATTTCTGTTTCTATTTCTATTATTTCTATTTCTATTTCTATTTCTATTTCTATTTCTATTTTTCTATTATTTCTATTTCTATTTCTATTTCTATTTCTATTTCTGTTCTATTCTTTCTCTGGAATTCCTTCCAGATGGAGAAGGAATAAAGCCCACAAGGAGAACCATCTTCCTATTTGCTAGAAACAGGTGGTGTACTTTCCCGTTCCCAAGTCAAGAGAGAGGAGCCCAGGTATAAAGTCCAGCTGAGGGTCCTGAGAGTTTGA
>NW_015437593.1:0-1013 GCF_001527695.2 Protobothrops mucrosquamatus | reverse complement strand
AAAAAAAAAAAAAAAAAAAAAAAAAAAAAAAAAAAAAAAAAAAAAAGGTGCCGGAACTCACACACATCGTACAACCCACCTTGCCTACCCCTACAAGGTTCCATCCAAAAAAGGTGCCGGAACTCCGTTCTGGGCATTCTATGAGAAAAAAAACCCTGCTTCTAACAGAACATAGATATATTGCTTTAATTTTCAATAGATTGAATCCAGTGTAAGTTTATTTTAATTTCCAACTAGATCTATGGGAGAAGATTTAAGTCATGACTAAGTTTCTTTCTAGTTGACTCAAACAACACTAGTTTGGTGTATTGGTTAAGGTACTGGGCTAGAAAACAGGAGACTGAATTCTAATGCCCCTTAACATGCTCTTGTACCAGTCATTCTCTCTTATCTCTAGGAAGTAGACAATGGCAAAGCACTTCTGAAATTTTGCCAAGAAAACTGAAGGGACTAGTCCAAACAGTTACCAGGAGTCAACAATGATTTGAAGGCGGACACACACACAAAAAAAAAAACCCAAAGGAAAAAAAAGAAAGAAAATTACATGCATTATGACCCTAAATTATCTACTCCAAAGGTAGCATTTCAGACTAAGAGTCCCATAATTTAGAATTCAATTCTGAGGTACATTCTTTTGCTTCTTTCTGCAAGAAAAAACAAATACATGCAGCATTCCTCATAAATTATAGATGAGGACTGAAATGATTCCATATGAGAATTCCTTATCTATGGAAAGCTACCACATCAGGAAGAAAGAGAGAACCCTTTTTTGTAAATGGTTTTTCACAAGATGTAGGAGGTTTTTTTAGAGTATTTTGTTTGTTTGTTTGGTATTACACATGGAGAATATCAGTGTTCCATTCCCTCCCAGCATTTTAAGTATTCTGAAGAAGATTGCACAATGTGATTTCTGTTTGATCACTAGAACCTAACCCTAAGATTTTATTTCTGACAGATACCTGAGGTTCTTGAGTGCTTGTAAGGGGAGAACTTCACTCTACAAAGCATATTTT
>NW_015437592.1:0-1013 GCF_001527695.2 Protobothrops mucrosquamatus | reverse complement strand
AAAAAAAAAGGGATAAAAGGACATTCCAGTGAGTCAGTAAAAGTGCAGATCTGGAGAATGACAACCCAGGGGTGGCACCCAACAGAAAAATTGGGTTAGGAAAGCAACAATAATCCAACAGTTTAAGCTTAATTTCAGTCATTGCATACATCACCGTAGAACAGTGTTTCTCCAGCTTGGCCCCTTTGAAATGGGTGGACTTCGACTCCCAGAATCCCCCAGCCAGCTTGATTTAAGATGGGTGGACTTCAACTCCCAGAATCCCCCAGCCAGCCTGCTTTAAGAGGGGTGGACTTCAACTCCCAGAATCCCCCAGCCAGCCTGCTTTAAGAGGGGTGGACTTCAACTCCCAGAATCCCCCAGCCAGCCTGCTTTAAGAGGGGTGGACTTCAACTCCCAGAATCCCCCAGCTAGCCTGCTTTAAGAGGGGTGGCCTTCAACTCCCAGAATCCCCCAGCCAGCCTGCTTTAAGAGGGGTGGACTTCAACTCCCAGAATCCCCCAGCCAGCCTGCTTTAAGAGGGGTGGACTTCAACTCCCAGAATCCCCCAGCCAGCCTGCTTTAAGAGGGGTGCTGTTTTCCCACCAAAGCTGGCTAAGCATTTGGCATTCCTGCACAATAACCAAGACTCTAGTTCTCAGGAGAGCCCCATCTGAAAATTAGAATAAATCAAATGGGGGCTTGGATCAATCTTAATCTTTGCAAACTGACCCCCCCCCCCCAAAAAAGCTGAAAAACTCTCCAGAAGCTCTCTTAAACTCTACCAACATACAATTGATTAAATGCAAGCCATTTTCCCCAGCAATTTTTTATATTTTTTTTATTTTGGGCAAATATATCCCAGCGGTTCTTCGCTTCCCAGCAACGAAAAATCAACCTCCAAAGCTTTGGGAGGCTCCTTTGATGATTTTCCAGTGATTCCTTTCACCGATTTGCGGTGACGTGTTGTTAAGAAATGATTCTGTTGTATGTTTTGTTGAAATCCGAATTAATCATAGCCTGAGCTTGATGTG
>NW_015437591.1:0-1013 GCF_001527695.2 Protobothrops mucrosquamatus | reverse complement strand
ACTGTAAGTAATGCGTGAACATAGTGAATTCAATGAAAATTTTCATTTCCTAGTCAGTAAAATGATAAAAAGTCAGATGGTATCATTTCCATTAATAACAGTTGTTTATACAAAGATTCTAAAATCCATTTTGGGGGCAATACACAGGTCACAAAATAATAATCTGTATAGTGTATTACAAGGATTTCAACATTTTTTTTAATAACAAGGCTACTTTGCATTCCTTCTCATGGGACCGTTGAGAGAATTGCAAAAGCAGTACATAATACAGTATGTGGCAGAATTATTACTATAAGTATAGTCATAATTAATGGGATTCTGGATTTCTTTTCCTCTTTCAGTTCTGCCTTGATAGCCAGATAGGAAAGGCAAAGCAAAGACACACCCTTACGGTAGTGGTTGCTCATTATAAGCTCTTCTTGTGATAGCTGATTGCGCAATTGTTACTCTTCCAGTTTTGAAGCTTACTGTAAGCTTTAATTTTTACGTAATTAAATAATACCATACAAACATTGTTATGTTCTGGCTGCTAAGCAAGAAGACAGACAATGGTCAGAATGAAAGAGAAACTGCTGTGATAAGGATTTCATTTCTCTCTCATTTGGGCAATCACATGAGCTCCCACTCACCAGCAGAGGGTGGGCATGCTTTGGAAGCTGAGTACAGCATGTGATGCTTCTTTTGCACAAGTGAAGGTCTCAGTGGGCAGGAGAATGATACTGACTGGTTGGACCATGATATTCAAAGAGGGTTTTTAGAGGGGGGGCATTTGGGGAGCTTATAGGGTGTATATGCTTTAAAAAAACAACGTAACGCCTGTTTAAGGTTTGCATTATAGCTCAACATGTCCCTCTTCAAAAGGATAGGAAATAACAGCATATTGTGGGGTGTTTTTAACCTAAAAGATAATTAAAAGACAATATTAGAACTGTGTTGGATATTTTGGAATATTTAGAGCAACATAATGAAAAACAAGCTGCATTGATTTTCTTATATGCAGGCCTTTGACATTT
>NW_015437590.1:0-1013 GCF_001527695.2 Protobothrops mucrosquamatus | reverse complement strand
GGATTTCTTCTACCTTTTTCTTCTCCATTAAAGGCCAGCAGGTGGCGCTCTCGCACCGTTTCCATATTGTGCTTTCCACGAGTTTCTTAACGCGCTTCTCCTCCCGTCTCCTTCGTGGTGGCAAATGTTAAGCCTTGCGCTGCTTAATTAAGGGTCCTCTGTGTGTGTGTCTGTGTGTGTGTCTGTGTGTGTGTGTGTGAGAGAGAGAGAGAGAGAGAGAGAATGCTGTTGCACTGTGTGTTCTCTCTTTCGCACGCACAAACACCTTTAAACCAGTGGTTCTCAACCTGTGGGTCGGGACCCCATTTGGGGTCGATCGACCATTTCACAGGGGTCGCCAAGCAAGGCTGTCCGCCATTTTTTTTGTCTGCCATTTTTTCCCCCTTTTCCGGCGGGTGCCTTACCTCCCTTGGGCTGGGCCAGCTGGTGGTCGGCCTGCTCCATCTCTGCCACTTGCCAGCTACTCCTCGGCCGGCGCAGGGGGCGGAACCACGCATGCGCGGCGCTCCCGGGCAGGGAAAGTCCTCGACTTACGACCGGTTGGGTAGTCCTCGACTTACGACCGGTTTAGTCCTCGACTTACGACCGGTTTAGTCCTCGACTTACGACCGGTTTAGTCCTCAACTTACGACCGGTTGGGGGTCGCGGCATTAAAAAGGTTGAGAACCACTGCTTTAAACTCAGTCCCGCAAGCTGGAGGCGCTTTGGGCCGAGACGTAGCCGGAATGGATCCACTTTGAAAACATTCTTTCCCGGAGGTCCGGGGTGGGAGGTGGGAAGAGTTTTCCCAAGTTCAAGGTCAGCTCCCAGCTGATTACTTTGCTATTTCAGGGAGGGGATGTCATCCAGGTCTTTATTGGGTGCACAATTGGGTGCAGAAAAGACTCAGGTCCTTGTCTGACTGCCAAACAACCACCATTACAGCATTTTGGCATCTTTGACATTCAGATAAATAGTCCAGTTATATGGATGTTCCCTCTTTTTCTTTCTTTCTTTCTTCTAGTGAACTTGGG
>NW_015437589.1:0-1013 GCF_001527695.2 Protobothrops mucrosquamatus | reverse complement strand
CTTCTGCTGAGCCCTGAAGAAGCACCAATCAGCTGGAAAGCAGCACTGATCCTGGTGCTTCTGCTGAGCCCAGAAGAAGCGCCGATCAGCTGGAATGTTGCAGCATCTCCAGGGTCTTGTGATTTACATTCAGATGCTTGGCAACTGATTCATATTTATGACGGTCACAGTGTCCCAGGGTCATGTGAAGTGACCAAAATCTGCTGCAACCACCCGGCAGACGGGGGGAATAAAAACCAAATACCCCCCCCATCCCCACTGCCAATCCTCAACAGAAATGCCCACAACAATGAAAACCTCGGACAGGAGGAAGAGCGCCACCGGGCGGGCAGGCAGGTGTCTTACTCGGCTGTGGCTTGGGGAGTACTTTTTTCAGTGCCATTGTAACTTCGAACAGTCACTAAGTGAACTGTTGTAAGTCGAGGACTACCTGTACTTTATCACTTTTTCCCTTTTTTTTTTTGGTCATCAAGTTTTTGACACCTTGCTAGGCGACTGGTGGTACTCGGATATTGCCATAGCCTAAAAGTGGTACAATGAGTGAAAAGGTTGAAAAACCCTGCTTTAGAGTGTACATATGACTTCTGTGCTGCAAAATTGCCCAGATATGAAGTTGTTCTGAATGTTGTTAAAAGGAACACATAGGCTTAGGACTGGAAGGATTGGAGTGTACATCAAACTAGGTTTCCTACTCTAGATCAAAGAATCACATAATCCTGCTGTGAAGTATCTTTCATAACACCCAATGTCAACAGGGCTAATATCGTGCAACCAGCCTGCTGCTCTTACTTTAAAAGGCATTGTCAGGTTAGAGTCTTTTGATTTAGAGAGTGAGCCACTTTGTTTTGAGTTAGGTAAAAACATTTTCTCCTTTCATATATAAGCACTTTTACTTCCTTAAATTGTTTTATGATTAGGATAATTAGCCCTGATAAAAGCTAAACATTGATTTGAGATTTGTGTCCCGCCCACCCCTTGGGCTTTTAGGAGAAGTTTGGGGAGCCTGCCACTCT
>NW_015437588.1:0-1013 GCF_001527695.2 Protobothrops mucrosquamatus | reverse complement strand
TGTGTCTCTCTGTTGTGCAGGACTAATTGTTTATTTTGGAATGATGGCGGGGGCCCTTTTCTGGAGTGGCCTAGCAGACAAGCTGGGCCGGAAGCAGTGCCTGATCATATCACTCTCCATCAATGCCAGCTTTGCGTTCCTCTCCTCCTTTGTGCAGCAATACGGCTTTTTCCTCTTCTGCCGCCTGATCTCCGGTTTCGGGTACGTACTGAATGCTCTAGAGACGAACAAGCTTATTCCAAGCCAAGGGAGACATTTGATAGTAATGCTTAGCCTATTGGCTTCCTACATGTCTCATTCCCAAGCAAGCGATTGACCATGTTGCAGATTTACAATGCAATGTAAAATTTTGCAATGTTACAATGGCAGCAACTGAAAAAGCCAAATTTCCTGACAGTGAGAACAATTAGTCATTGGAATGACATGTCTCCAGAAGTTGTGGCTGCTCCAACACTGGAGGTTTTTAAGAAGAGGCTGGACAATCATTTGTCTGGAATGGTATAGGGTCTCCTGCCTGAGCAGGGGGTTGGACTAGAAGACCTCCAAGGTCCCTTCCAACTCTGTCGTTCTGTTAAGTCCAACATAGGTTTGCAAAAAGAGAAAAAATAAAGAACACACAGATAGTCTAGTTAAGGGGTAGGCAACCTTGGCTCTTTTATGACTCATGGACTTCAACTATGCTGGCTCAGGAATTCTGAGAGTTGAAGTTCACAAGTTATAAAAGAGCCAAGGTTGCCTACCCCTGGCCTAGTTGATATTACTATGTTACAATGAAATCCTTTCTACGGTTTCTAAGTTATTTTATCCATCCAGTTTCCTCCTTTTCTTTCTTCAGTATTGGAGGTTCCTTGCCCATCGTCTTTGCCTATTTCTCTGAATTCTTAGCCCGTGAGAAGCGAGGGGAACACCTGAGCTGGCTCTGCATGTTCTGGATGATTGGTGGTTTGTACGCCTCGGTCATGGCCTGGAGTATCATCCCACATTATGGTAACTGTTTCCAGATCTAGAGGGAA
>NW_015437587.1:0-1013 GCF_001527695.2 Protobothrops mucrosquamatus | reverse complement strand
ACCAAAATCTAAAAAGCCATGAATCAGCTCTCTCATTGTTTACCGAAGCTGCATATGAAAAGGGTCCTTTTAATCCCTTCCTCATAAATCACAAGTTCTGGGTGTTTAATAATATATCTTTGCTCTCCTCTGAAAATGCTTCAGTTTAGGAGCGTTTTTCTCCTTCTCTTTCTCCCTTTCCTTCTTTCACCCCTAATCCAGAAGAGAATAGAATAGAATAGAGCTGGAAGGGACCTTGGAGGTCTTCTAGTCCAGCCCCCTGCTCAAGCAGCAGAACCTATACCATCTCAGACAGGTGACTGTCCAGTCTCTTCTTTAAAATCTCCAGTGATGGAGCACCCACGATTTCTGGGGGTAAGCTGTTCCACTGCTTGATTGTCCTCACTGTCAGGAAGTTTCTCCTTAATTCCAGGTTGCTTCTCTCCTTGATCAGCTTCCAACCATTGTTTCTCATCCTTCCATCTAATGCTTTGGTGAATAACCTGATCCCCCTCTTCTTTGTGGCACCCCCTCAGATACTGGAACACTGCTATCATGCCTCCCCCATTTCTTCTTTTCTTTAGACTGGCCAAACCCAAGTTCTGCAGCCGTTCTTTGTATGTTTTGGTCTCCAGGCCTTGGATCATCTTAGTTGCTCTTCTCTGAATTTTTTCCCAAACTCTCAAAGTCTTTTTTGTGGTATGTTGACCAAAATTGGCTGCAGTATTCCAGGTGTGGTCCTATTAATTTTAGCTTCCTGATCCAGGGAGTCTCTTGACATCTCCTCTCTTGTGTCCTGGGGGAGATCATTCGTGGCTTCGGGGTGGACTTCCACCAGTACGCTGATGATACTCAGCTGTACATTTCCACCCCAGGCCACCCCAATGATGCCCTTGACGTGATGGCCCGATGCCTGGAGGCCGTAAGGGTCTGGATGGGGAGGAACAGACTCAGGCTCAACCCTTCCAAGACCGAGTGGCTGTGGCTGCCGGCGCCTCGGCATAGTCAGCTGACTCCATCGCTGACTATAGGGG
>NW_015437586.1:0-1013 GCF_001527695.2 Protobothrops mucrosquamatus | reverse complement strand
TAGATCAACAAGGGGAACTCCCCCTTCCATGCCCAACCAGGTCTCGGTGATACCTGCCAGGTCCGCTCCCCCCTCTTGAATAAGCTCTTGAATGAGGGGGGCCTTATTTACCACGGACCTGGCGTTGCACAACATCAGCCGATGGTCCCGGGCCCGAGGATCTGAAGTCCCTGGAAGTCGAGTAGAGCCCTGAGGATCGAGTAGAGCCCTGAGGATCTAAGAGAGATGAATTCCTTAAATGATACTGTATGCTCCCCCCCTTTTTTATTTTATTTCTTGATATAAGTAATATGATACTGCTGAAATGGCCTAGATGAAGAAAATGTTTAGATAATTAAATGTGTCTGAATTTAGGGAAATTTAGGATAAGGCAATATCCGAGTACCACCAGTCGCCCAGCAAGGTGTCAAAAACTTGATGACCCCCCAAAAAAGGAAAAAAATGATAAAGTACAGGTAGTCCTCGACTTACAACAATTTGCTTAGTGACTGTTCGAAGTTACAACGGCACTGAAAAAAGTGACTTATAACCATTTTTCACACTTATGACCGTTGCAGCATCCCCAGGGTCATGTGATCACTTTTTGCAACTTTTTGACAAATGAAGTGAATGGCCAGGGGGGCGTGGCCAGCTCATCACTCAGGTTGCAGGGTACCTGTGAGGGGTGCGGGCGGGGAATGTGGGGGGGATCTGAGGGTCTCTGGTGGAGGGGGTGGGACAGGCATGGGAGCCGTCCCTCCACCCTTCCCTCCCTCCCGTTGTCCCTTCCTTCCTTCTTTCCTTCCTTTCTTCCTTCCCTCCCTCTTTGTCTCTTCCTCCTTCCCTCCCTCCCTTCCATTGTCCCTCCCTCATTGTCCTTTCCTTCCTTCCTTCCCTCTCTCCCTCTCATTGTCCCTTCCTTCCTTCTTTCCTTCCTTTCTTCCTTCCCTCCCTCTTTGTCACTTTCTCCTTCCCTCCCTCCCTCATTGTCCTTTCCTTCCTTCCTTCCTTCCTTCCCTTTGTCCCTTCCTTCC
>NW_015437585.1:0-1013 GCF_001527695.2 Protobothrops mucrosquamatus | reverse complement strand
TGGCTGCCGTATGCTGTTTATGTGTTAGAGTTTTTTTAAAAAACAAACACCTCCGGATCCCTCAAGATTTTAGAAGATTTTTGTTAGGCAGGATGCAGGTTGGGAAGAGATTGCTGGGAAAATGTGAAACTAACCTTCGATAGTAATAATAAATATAATGATCAGATTTATTTGATTAGGTGTCTATCACATCGCTAGGCAGTGGAGATCTTCCTCCAATTTTTCCCCCATTCATCATTCTATCCACTGCAGGATGAAGGTGTCATGTGTCTGATTAATGAAACACTTAAAAGGACTTTCAGGCATATTTTTCCTAAAAGCATTTATTAAGGTTACAGAGACGTCAGTACGGCATGGTGGAAATGCTTAGATCTGGATTCTTTTCCGTTGCACATACATTCCAAGCATTTTTCCCCGTCCCTATTTTGGGGTCATGGTTCACATCTTCCAATTAACTTGGAAGATGTGATTTACTTCCGGTTTCTTTTTCCCGGGCTTTCCTTATTCTCCTCCCCTTTCACTGTTGCCTGATTTAACTATAAAAATACCAGACAGTTCTGCATATTGTCAAAGCAAGAATATACAGTATTTGCAGTGTTGACAGAAGGCTTCTTCTGCATGTTTCCAACCAATACGCTCCTGGGTTTTCTTTTGCCAATTGGGCCCCGCCATACTTGCTGATGTTATCAGTCCATCATGTTTTAGGTGTCCTTCATGGGGTCCATTGGTCAGTTTCCTCACGCATTGTTATTGTTATTATTAATGTAACGGCATTGTTACAATAGCCATATTGCAGAATAGTAGTATGGCTTGGCAAAGTATCAGCCCTGTTGTAGGACACACTTATGCATTTCCCAAGGTGTGCTACAGGAGGGCGAGCTGGAGTTGCACCAGAGAGAAAGATGAACAGCTCTTCCTGCAGCGTCACCCAAGAGGCCCCCCCTTCCCAAAGCTGCCTTGCAAATGGCTGCTGCAATTGGGAAGGTTCAGAGCTGTCAGGAATCTGTCTGACT
>NW_015437584.1:0-1013 GCF_001527695.2 Protobothrops mucrosquamatus | reverse complement strand
AGCGGCAGAGACGGAGCAGGCCGACCACCAGCTGGCCCAGCCCAAGGGAGGTAAGGCACCCGCCGGAAAAGGGGGGAAAAATGGCGGACAAAAAAAATGGCGGACAAAAAAAATGGCGGACAGCCTTGCTTGGCGACCCCCGTGAAATGGTCGATCGACCCCAAATGGGGTCCCGACCCACAGGTTGAGAACCACTGCTTTAAAGATCCATTTTCATTTTTTAAAAGGGAGCAACTGAGAAATATTTCCTTCTGCTGTAGGCTCTAGAGGCAGAGCAACGTTAGCAGGGCGAAGGAGGTTGAACAAAATCAATTCCTCCCATTGGATTAAACAGCACAAGGATAGGATATTGCTAAATGAATTGGTTTTTGAAAGGAGAGACAAGTGGAAAAAGAGGCCAAAATGACCATCGGAAAGTCGTTCTGGGAACTAGAAAAAGCCGCCGTGGCCCAAGGCGGCACTGTTCTAACCTTAAGAAAGCCAGGGGAATCCATCTAGGACGGGGGTAGGCAACCTTGGCTCTTTTATGACTGGTGGACTTCAACTCCCAGAATTCCTGAGCCAGCATGGCTGAGGGAAAGGGAGAGGTTTCCAAGCTGAGCCACGCTGGCTCAGGAATTCTGGGAGTTGAAGTCCACGAGTCACAAAAGAGCCAAGGTTGCCTACCCCTGATCTAGGCCCTTTGTCGTTTTTGTAAGCAACTACCTAGCCACACTTGACCACATGAGATTAGATGAATGTAGATTAGAAGTCTTTTATTATTAGAATTTGCCGCCATGGCCCAGAGCGAGGAGAGTTCTCTGGCTGTGCAGTGTGCTAAAAGCAATGCCGTGATGGTCTTCTCCCTCCCTCCACCAGTGGGACCTGCTTCAGAACGTCATGAACGAATCCCTCATCTACATTTACTCAGTCTGCAACGTGCAGGAAGGCGATCAGGATAACTGGCTGCGGACCAACTGGATCTACCGAGGGGAAGCCCAGCGTATCTTCATTGAAATCCAGTTCACGGTCCG
>NW_015437583.1:0-1013 GCF_001527695.2 Protobothrops mucrosquamatus | reverse complement strand
TACTGCCTGCGCGATCTAACACTGGCGACGAGGATGGGATCCCAGTAAGACTGCACAACAAGGGCAACCTCGTGGCAAGCAATCTACTTCGAAGCAAGAGCTCCTCCACGCAGCCTTCCGAAGCAAGAAACTATCCGCGACTCCAAGATGACTTCCACCCCGAAATTCTCGTCTTCCCTACCGGCATTCAACCCAGAAATGAACGACTGGGATGCCTACATGGGAAGATTCGAGCTACACCTGGCCGGGAATGGGCAAAAAGGCATTCCCGGGGATCAGAAGGCTTTATTCCTCGCAAACTGCGGAGACGAGGTCTACCACGTGGCCCGCTCCTTGGTCACTCCAGCCAGCATCGAGGACACCCCTTGGGCAGATATCCAACGTCTGCTGGCTGGTCAGTACGGGATCTCCGAAGGGTTCCTAGTCGCACGGAACCGCTTCTACAACCGCCGACAACGGGCGGGCGAACCCATCAGGAAGTACCTCGGAGAGCTCCGATCGATCGCAGCCCGATGCGAGTTCGTTGCCCTGGAAAATATGCTGCGGGACCGACTCATCATGGGTATGAGGGACGAGCACGTGAAGAAGCGACTCATCGTGCGGCGAAGTCTTACCCTCAGCGAAGCACTAGACAAGGCCCTCGCCGCAGAAGAGTCCGAATCCACGGCCACCGAGATGAGACGGGGTGACATCCATCGCACCCATCGCGAGCCAACCCCCGATCCGGAGGCCACCGAATCGGACGAGGCCGGCGAGGAAGAGACCGTCCATCGCACCGCTACCAGCCGGAAGCAGCGAGCATGGCGAGACGAGTGGGACGACCTTGAGTGTCCAGGGTGTCTGGGGAACCACACACGAGCAAACTGTCGGTTCCTAGACACCACGTGCAGCCGCTGCCTGAGGCGAGGACACATCGCAAAAGCATGCCGAGCCTCGCACCCGAGTTCCAGGAAACAGCGTTCGCCCCCACGGAGGCACACGTCTCCACCACGACGATCCCCACCGCGCCGCTC
>NW_015437582.1:0-1013 GCF_001527695.2 Protobothrops mucrosquamatus | reverse complement strand
GCTGCCGGTGGCCTTCCGGGTGCGCTTCAAGGTGCTGACCATCATCTTTAAAGCGCTCCATGGCATCGGACCCGGATATCTCCGAGACCGCCTCCTGCCGCAGATTACCCCCCATCGACCTGTACGCTCCCACAGAGTGGGTCTCCTCAGGGTGCCGTCGGCCAGACAGTGCCGGCTGGCGACCCCAAGGGGGAGGGCCCTCTCTGTGGGAGCTCCCACCCTCTGGAATGAACTACCCCCAGAGATCAGGGTGATCCCTGATCTCCCTTCCTTCTGCCGTGCCCTTAAGACATGATTATTCCAGCTTGCGGGACTGGCCTAGGGGAAAACATTTAGAGGGGGTTTTAATTATAATTTTAATAAGACCAATTATTAATATTTCCCTTTTAATTAACTTTTAAATTTGTAGTTTGATATTTTTGTATTTTTTATCCGGTTGTTAGCCGCCCTGAGTCCGCAAGGAGAAGGGCGGGATATAAATTGAAAAAATAATAATAATAAAAAATAATGTATGTATGTATGTGTGTATATATATATATATATATATGACTGATAGCACTTAAAAAAGTGAGACCACCAGGAGAATTATGAAACCATAAAAAGGTTTAATAAATATAAAACGCCGAGCTTTCGCCGGGTCCTCCCAGCTTCATCAGGGCAAACTGCCACGAATGTGAGATGTGCTTTATAAGGATGGAATCTTTTGCACACGGCCCTTCGATCGTGTTGTGGGGCCCAACTGCTCCGTCTGCGTTTGAATAATGCGACATCATATATGTTTTTCAAAATTTGGAATGCTAACAAAGAATTAAGAGAGTACTGAGATAGCTATTTCTAACCTTGTTTGGTTTTCATCAGTCAGACATACCCTTCCGAGATTCGAACCTGGGCTGTCTGCATGTTAAGCAGAAGCATTAGTCCTCTATGCCACAGGCTCTTTCTCACTTTGTTAGCTACAAGAGACAGGGTGCCTGCTACAAGAGACAGGGTGCCTGTGGATGGCTTTGGATTAA
>NW_015437581.1:0-1013 GCF_001527695.2 Protobothrops mucrosquamatus | reverse complement strand
TTGATTTTACAGAGTTAGCCAACTTCTATTCAAGAGGCTTACTAGTATTAAGGCTATTTGACAGCTTCTTTCACTATTGCTCCCAAGCAACTAATAGCCAAGCAGGCTGTCATTGCCACCATTTACATCAAGATACCATTAACAGTCCCAAATCAGTGATGATCACCAAATCTGTTAACAGGTTTTTCCTTTCATACATTAGTTTTTAGCTTTGGAGAAGCAAAGAAGCTAAAGAATAATTCTGCCTTGCTTTATTTCTTAGTCTGGAAAAATCTGACTTATGTTTTAACAGACAGACAAATGAAATTATTCTTCATTCCAACAGGATCAAAATACATTTTCAGTCCCATCTGTTAACTATTCATGTAGACAATTTCATCATCTAATAAGCAATTGAACATTACTAAAGATTCACAAACGTTATATCTTTACAAACAAACAGAAAAGTGGAAAAGCCAAATATGTAAATAAAACATTCTACCACACTAGTTTTACAAAAGAATGAAACTTGCAGTTTCTGAAAATCTGACCTGCTCCAAACCAAGATGTGTTTACTGACACAGGTTTTAATAAGTGGCTTTTCCATACAAGGGTATTCTGATGTCTACAGAGAAATTTAATGTCTGAAACACTTTTCATCTTTGCAAGGTGAAAGTAACCTAAGTGGCCAAAATTATTTCATGGCTATGATCAAGAGTTCCATGTGGGTACTGAGTACACTTCAACCAGGAGGGCAGTGGTTGTGGTTAATAATAATGATAAAGTTGGAAGGGACCTCGGAGGTCATCTAGTCCAACCTCCTGCTCAGGCAGGTAACCCTATACCATTTCGGACAAATGGCTGTCCAGTTTCTTCTTAAAAACTTCCAGTGTTGGCGCATTCACCGCTTCTGGAGGCAGGTTGTTCCACTGGTTAATTGTTCTAACTGTCAGGAAGTTTCTCCTTAGTTCTAGGTTGCTTCTCTCTTTGGTTAGTTTCCACCCATTGCTTCTTGTCCTGCCTTCAGGTGCTTT
>NW_015437580.1:0-1013 GCF_001527695.2 Protobothrops mucrosquamatus | reverse complement strand
CTAACTCGAGTTACTTTGATCTTCCCTCTATTTGGGTGGGATTGTGCGAAAGTGAACTTAAAATGGCGATGAAGGATACTTTCTAGCGAAAAGAAGTGAAAGTGACTTTGATTTCCGGTTTGGAATTTCTGTTACATTTGACTTTCACTATATGCTTTGGATTTACCGTTTAAAAAACTCTCATTTAGATTGAAAATTTAATACTGTTAATATGGCTTCGAGAAGATTGCCAACAACTGCAAAACCGATTACATCTCCAACTTCTCAGCCGCTTCAACCTATTTCTAAACCAAGCTCACACCCTCCACCCCCGCCATCTTCTTCACCCCCGCCGCCCTCTGGTAAAGAATTACAAGATTTTATGTTACAAATGACTGAGATGTTTCAAAAGCTGGAAGCTAAATTTGAAAATAAGATTGACCAATTAATACACCAACAACAAGATTTAGTAAAGCAACAAGAGGGCTTTAGGATGAATGTGACAACTGCCTTTCAGGGCTTGGCTGAATATGTGGACGGAGTGGCAGAGAGGGTGGACGAAAATGAACAGAAGGCTGAAGCGAGTGAACAGAGATTGGATACAATGGAGGAGGGTTTGGAAAATGTTAAAAGTGATATTTTGATTACTCAATTTCGTGATATGGAATATGCAATTCGGATCCGCGGGTTGGCTGAGGATCCAAAAGAGAACTTAAGAGAAATAATTCCAGAAGCACTCATGGAAGTCTTGGAATGTGGGCATGAAATTCATGGGGAGATAGAACGTGTTTTTCGGGTAAATTCTTGGGTTGCTCGCCAGAAACAATTGCCAAGAGATGTGGTCGTCTATTTCACTAGAAAATCAAGACGGAATGAAATAATGCAGCTTTTTTTTCAACAAAGATTCAAGATCTTAAATCAAGATATTATTCTCTTAAAAGAAATCCCAGCGAAAATGCTTAAGGCGCGACGTGATTATGCCTTTCTGGTGCAGGAGCTTAAGAATAGACAAATAATTTTCAGATGGGATGTAC
>NW_015437579.1:0-1013 GCF_001527695.2 Protobothrops mucrosquamatus | reverse complement strand
CTGGCCTAGGGAGGATTTTAAATCGGGTTCATTTTTTAGAAAATTTTAAACAGCACAACTTTAAAATATTTGGTCTTAATTGGTTTTATTGGGTGGGGACTGTAAATATGTTTCTGTTTTAAATATGTTGTGAGCCGCCCTGAGTCCCTGCTGGGAGAAGGGCGGGATATAAATCAAAAATAAAGTAAAGTAAAGTAAAGTAAAGTGACCAGCTGTGAGCTGAAGGCATATACCGGTACATTATCTGATTTTTTTTAACATAAATGCTGTGCTTCAATGATTAGATGGCTTAGACATTGGTATCTGAACATAGATTTTTTTAAAAATTATATTTTATTATGTTTTATTAATCTAGGTGAAATGTTAATATATATTGCTATTCCATGTATGATATGCCATATGCTAAATAAATAAATACTAGGAATATATAATTTATCTACTGCATGGTGTCTGCCAAGGATTCCTAAATTTTTACCACCACAATTCCCTTTAGTGTAATCTTAATACACACAGCTCCCCTAAAATCAAAACACCAAAATGAACTCAAATGAATAATGAAAACAATGCAAAGAAATTTTGGGAAAGGAAGATTTATTGCAATAATGTAACTAAAAGCTTGTTCACACTTCCTCCGATATGTCTCACGGTTTGGAAACTCTGGGGTATTTAAATCAGAATTTTGCTCTTCAGTAGGTCGTTTAGAAATGAACAAAAGAATGTGAGAAAGAACATTTATGTGTGCCTGTTATGGTTAAGGAAGTATGTGATGATAAATAAAGGTGAATTATGGAATGTTTTGCACAAATTTGGGAAATTTAGATTGGTTGCTGAATGCAGTGAAAGCAATTTGATGGATGTAAATCATGCAGAAAAATAAATTCCATGCTTGGGGAATGGTTCAACATGAGCAGAGAAAAGACAAGGGCACATGATGTCACCTTAATTGCATTTATGAATAAATGTATAAGCAATGCTTTTGGAAATATTAGAGGTGAATGTTTGTATCTGTTATG
>NW_015437578.1:0-1013 GCF_001527695.2 Protobothrops mucrosquamatus | reverse complement strand
AAGGCTGTCCGCCATTTTTTTTGTCCGCCATTTTTCCCCCCTTTTCCGGCGGGTGCCTTACCTCCCTTGGGCTGGGCCAGCTGGTGGTCGGCCTGCTCCGTCTCTGCCGCTTGCCAGCTACGCCTCGGCCGGCGCAGGGGGCGGAACCACGCATGCGCGGCGCTCCCGGGCAGGGAAAGTCCTCGACTTACGACCGGTTTAGTCATCGACTTACGACTGGTTTAGTCCTCGACTTACGACCGGTTGGGGTCGCGGCATTAAAAAGGTTGAGAACCACTGTCATAGACCCATTGCAGCCATAAGCCCATCATTTGAGTCCTGCTGCGTAAACACCCTTGAACCACTGAACTGTGTGTTGGATCTTGGCAATCAGAGATCAAGCTTGTTTTCCAAGAAGAATTAAGTGTGGGGAATAGTAAGTTATTTGGAATGTCTCTTTCTAAAAATAATTGTTTTATATTTAGAGATTCCACTTCTGCCGAGCATCCATTTTTTGCCTTCGGCTTACAGCCTGACACTACCCCAGTGGTTTTTTTTTTTTTTTGCCTTCTGTTTTTTCCCCTCAAATTAAACAATCCGGACATTGTGGGAAAATATTATTGTTATTATTTCCCAGGGCTGCATCAGGCAAGGAAAGAAAGGGCTTGCCAGATTCTTCCTACAAAACCAGGATCATGTGAACAGAGAATGGAATCCCTCTTGCGCTATGAATATATAATTTATGAGCTGACATTTCAGCTTGTTTAGCCGAACCCAGTTCTTGTATGAGGAAGGTTGCAAATAACATCCTCCACGAAAATATGTCCCTAATGAGAAAAAAAAAAGTTTGTTATTACGGACGGTTTTGCAATAAAAATCTCCAAATCCTACTTCTTTCTGCGCACAGTCACGTTTGGCAACATTTTTATAATCTGGAAAGCAGGTTTGGATACCGTACAAGGACGAAGGCTATTTGCGTATATTTATATTTAGAACCGGCTGGGTAGACCGTTCAGAAAGCTTCACCTAAAAAG
>NW_015437577.1:0-1013 GCF_001527695.2 Protobothrops mucrosquamatus | reverse complement strand
GTTCCCCCCCCCCCCGTCCTTTGGGATCTTCCCCGGAGACAAAGAAAGAGCATCAAAGGAAGACAGCACAGCAGGACCGTCGTAAGCCTGAAGTTATAACTTAGGCATGCAGCTTTAAAAAAGAAATATATATATATATATATATATATATATATATATATATATTGGTCTCTCTCTCTCTGTCTCTCTGCTATGAGTCGCCTCTAGTAATTAAGAATTTGATGCCTGCTGTTTTATCATCTCATTAGCAAAAGGGGCAGGGAAGGGGGGGGAGTGACTTTTATCCTGGCTTGCTAGGAATCCAGCCTACCTCAAGATGATCGGTTCGTGAAAGGGAAAGTTAAATTTCAAAATAAACCGAAGTGGCTTGGTTGACAATGTTTTTGCTTTGCTTTCCTTTGCTTTTCTTTCTCTCTCTCTTCCTTCACTTCCCTTTCCGTTCCTTTCTCCTTCTCCCCTTTCTTTTCCTTTCCTTTCTCTTTTCCTTCCCCTTCCCCTTCCTTTCCTCCCTCTCCCCTCCCCTCCCCCTTTCCTTTCCTTTCCTTTCCTTTCCTCCCTCTCTCTTTTCCTTCCTTTCTTTTCCTTCCCTTCCCTTCCCTTCCTTTCCTCCTTCTACCCTCCCTCTTTCCTGTCCTTTCCTTTCCCTCTCTTTTCCTTCCTTTCCCTTTCCCTTCCTTTCCTCCCTCTCCCCTCCCCCTTTCATTTCCTTCCCTTCCCTTCTCTTTCCTTTCTCTTTCCCTTTCCCTTCCTTTCCTCCTTCTACCCTCCCTCTTTTCTTTCCTTTCCTTTCCTTTCTTTTCCTCCCTCTCTCTTTTCCTTCCTTTCTTTTCCTTTCCTTCCCTTCTCTTCCTTTCCTCCTTCTACCCTCCCTCTTTCCTTTCCTTTCCTTTCCTTTCCCTCTCTTTTCCTTCCTTTCCCTTTCCCTTTCCCTTCCTTTCCTCCCTCTCCCCTCCCCCTTTCATTTCCTTTCCTTCCCTTCTCTTTCCTTTCTCTTTCCTTTCCCTTTCCCTTCC
>NW_015437576.1:0-1013 GCF_001527695.2 Protobothrops mucrosquamatus | reverse complement strand
CTGACAAAACCATATTTTAAGGGATTTCCAAGAGTTAATAGACTCAGAACTGCCATCCTCCCAGCTCCTGAAAAAGATGGCAGCTACACCAAAACCTTCCCTGAACTTCCTCACTGGGCATGCAAGTGGATGAGAAATAGCTTTGTTTGGAGAATTGCTTTGACTTTTTTTATGGCTGGCTTTGTCTTGGCATGTTGGGTGAAGTAGCCATTATATCTTCAGCAAACCATACACAGAAACAAACTGGGTGATTTGGGGCTAGTCACCCTCTGTCTACTCTAGGAAGAAGGCATGTGGTAGTGGAAAGGCTGTTCCTGAGGGGGATGAGTGAAAAACACCCAGAATCTCTGCTTCCAGCAAGGTCACATCATCTCAGCTGCTCAGAGAAAGCAAGCCGGAAACTACAGATATTTGTTACACAAGTGTGCTCTCACGCTCAGGTTATCATCACTTACTCACACCCTCATATCTCTGGAAAATTGGCACACTCAAACCAGTTTCAACTGAACTCTGAGGCACAAATGGCTCATCCATACTTACCCCACATCCACAACTAGGCTGCCTGACATTAGCCAGAGGGACAGAAGCTGCCAAGTCCTGATCCAAAAATGACCCCAAAGTCTGGGCAGGCCTCAGGACCTCTTTTGATCCCTCAGAGTGTTGATGGGAGAGGCTTCCCATGCAGGCCCAACTCCTTGGTTGCCAAATGTGTGGAGGGGCTTGCTATGTGCTCAGGCCAAACTTTTGTTCTTTCCTTCATGCCTTGGTTCTTTTTCCTGGCTTTTCTCCACCCTGCTTTACATGCGTTCACCACTGTTAGTTCTGGTGGCTTCGGCCTAGGCTGACATATTGCTCACTTAACAAACAGTTGCTTTGCATTCAGAGATCTGATGCTCCTCCCAAATTACTTACAACCCAATTCCAGAGTTCTGATGCTGTTTCCCCCCACACTGTCACATAACTCTCTTTAAGGCCAATTACAGTGTATTTTCCAAGAAACCAGACTTTGGGGC
>NW_015437575.1:0-1013 GCF_001527695.2 Protobothrops mucrosquamatus | reverse complement strand
AACTGCGACATCATATGTGTTCCAAAATTTGAATTGCTAACAAAGAATTAAGGGAGAACTGGGATAGCTATTTCAAACCTTATTTGGTTTTCATCAGCCAGACATACCCTTCTGAGATTCGAACCTGGGCTGTCTGCATGTTAAGCAGAGATGTTAGCCACTAGGCCACAGGCTCTTTCTCACTTTGTTAGCTACAAGAAACAGGGGAAGAGGATGAATGACTTCTCTTTCCCATATTTGGGCCGACAGGGTGCTCTAAAAGAAAAAAGCATTCATCCTCTTCCCCTGTCTCTTGTAGCTAACAAAGTGAGAAAGAGCAATTCAAATTTTGGAACACATATGATGTCGCAGTTAAGCGACTGCTGCCTGTGGATGGCTCTAGGTTGAGCTGATACAGGCAAAAGACTTCTCTTTCCCATATTTGGGCCGACAGGGTGCTCTAAAAGAAAAAAGCATTCATATATATATATATATATATCAGAAATTTCTTTAAAAACGTGATCCCTGGGTAATTCCATATTAGAACAGTGAGAAAATACGAGCACCAGGGAATATAATAAAATAATTTGGTTTAATATTAAAATTACTAAAATTACTAATAAAATCAATTAAAACGCCTAGCTTTCGTCAGCTATCTGCTGACGTCCTCAGGGCTCAAGATGTCAGTCCATGGGAGTCACTTTTGTAGCTTGACTAGCATGTGCGCATGGCTCCTTGACCTCGTTATTGGGCCGGTCATGACTAGGCACGTTCCTGACGCCGGTTCCTTGGTAACGGCTTGCTCCGTGGGAGGGAGCAAGCCGTTACCAAGGACCCGGCGTCAGGAACGTGCCTAGTCATGACCGGCCCAATAACGAGGTCAAGGAGCCGTGCGCACACGCTAGTCAAGCTACAAAAGTGACTCCCATGGACTGACATCTTGAGCCCTGAGGACGTCAGCAGATAGCTGACGAAAGCTAGGTGTTTTAATTGATTTTATTAGTAATTTTAGTAATTTTAATATTAAACCAAAT
>NW_015437574.1:0-1013 GCF_001527695.2 Protobothrops mucrosquamatus | reverse complement strand
CCAAATTCCATATTTTTGCGGTACAGTTTCTCATCGTGTTTACAACTTTAGCAACTCTTTTCCTGCAGGGTTGTGCTGACTTACACAAAAGCATGAAACCAAGTGCTGGTTTCATCAGTGCTGGGAGGGAGGGGGGTTTGCAGAGTGGAGGAAGGAGGAGGAGGAGGATGACGACTGTGAGCTCCTTGGTGCTCTCTGAGCTGGCTTGTTTTCTTGCAGACATTACATGGCCCAACTAGGTGACATTGTCAATGCTAGGAGGGAGTGGAGTTTGGGGGGGGAGGAGGAGGAGGAGGACTGTGGGGTCCTTGGTGCTCTCTGAGCTGGGTGGTTTTCTTGCAGACGTTTCGTGACCCAACTAGGGAACATCATCAGTGCTGGAAGGAAGGGGGGGTTTGCAGAGTGGAGGAAGGAGAAGAGGAGGAGGAGGACCACCACTGTGAGCTCCTTGGTGGTCCCTGAGCTGGGTTGTTTTTTTGCAGACATTTCATGACCCAACTAGGTAACATCATCAGTGATAGGTAGGATAAATGCTTGCGGAAAGGAAAGACTTGCAAGGGGGAGACTGACTGGGACCCTGGAAAGGGCCTTGCAAAGTGGAGGTTCGAGGGCTCTGGAGGTCAGGAAAGAGGAAAAGGGCCACAACTGCTCCCTAAGAGCAGCTCAGCTGTGGAACCGATGAGCAAAGGAGGTTTTCATTTCCTTTTTGCAGGATGTGATGATGATGATGATGATGATGATGATGATGATGATGATGATGATGATGATGATGATGTTATTGTTGGAAGGGACCTTAGAGGCCATCTAGTCCAACCCCCTGCTCAGGCAGGAAACCCTATACCAGGGATAGGCAACCTTGGCCCCTTCATGACTCGTGGACTTCAACTCCCAGAATTCCTCAGCCAGCATGGGGGAACTATATGGGCCCTTCATGACTCGTGGACTTCAACTCCCAGAATTCCTGAGCCAGCATGGGGGAACTATGGCCCCTTCATGACTCGTGGACTTCAACT
>NW_015437573.1:0-1013 GCF_001527695.2 Protobothrops mucrosquamatus | reverse complement strand
AAACTTCCTGACAGTTAGAACAATTAACCAGTGGAACAACCTGCCTCCAGAAGTGGTGAATGCTCCAACACTGGAAGTTTTTAAGAAGAGACTGGACAGCCATTTGTCTGAAATGGTATAGGGTTTCCTGCCTGAGCAGGGGGTTGGACTAGATGACCTCCAAGGTCCCTTCCAACTTTATTATTATTATTATTATTATGTGACGTGTCGTGACGTATTGCAACTTTTTTCCCCATTGCCAGCAATGGGGTGGGCGTGGTTTTGGCATGACGCGGGCCAGCAGTTTGACACCCCTGCTATCATTCTATGTTCTAAGACCTTTCACTCATTGCATTGGTCCAAAATATTTCAAAGCCCTCTGAATCAGGTGGGCTCCAGTTTGCCTCCCTGGATTAAATCTTTGTTACTATTTTGAGGCCTGTGTATTATGCTAATCCCAAAATCCTTCAATATAAAACCTGTTAGAGTTTAACTTCCCACAAGTAAACAGCTACCTCCTAACAATTCCTCGAGTCAGCTCTCCTCTGATTCAGAAATTAAAGCTGGCTTTTGTGTAACTGGAGTTGCACAGTTCTTCCTACTGTTCTCTCTTACAAAGGCACTCACTGCCATGTCTTTTTCTTCCGCTGGCTAACCTCTCAATGCATCTTAAACTTGGCAAATGATGGGGAAAAACGTCAGACTGAAGCAAACCACAATGCTGGAGCTTTAAGATTGATTAGAACCTTGCAAAGATGTAATTGTTTCTCCACCTCTTGTAATAATGGTGGTTTGATCACACTGTCAGTCTTAATGCTTTTAGTTGGGACTCGGACAGTACAACTTGAGTACAGGAACATATGCAATGTCGTTAACCTGAGGTCATCTGCTTCTTCAGCTGTAGTTACCTGCAAGCATATTCAAACTAAAAATGACAAGGTTAAGATTGGGTTCAAACCGACTGGACCAGATCTGAATGACAAGGCACAGTTCCCCTACTGTGGATAAAGCTGGAATTAATTTAGGATTCGAGA
>NW_015437572.1:0-1013 GCF_001527695.2 Protobothrops mucrosquamatus | reverse complement strand
TTTCCGATCGGATTCGGAGCGGGTGGCCCTCCAATTACTCTCTAGGCATCTCTTCCGACGCTTCATCACCCTCAGCTCCTCGGAAAACCAAGGAGCCAAGGTAGACCGGCATCGGGTGAGGGGCCGCAAAGGCACGACCCGGTCCAGGGCCCCCGCGGCCGCACCATTCCAGGCGGCCACCAGGTCCTCAGTCGAGCCGTGGGTCAAGGTCTCAGGTATTGGCCCAAGCTCCATCTGGAACCTCTCAGGGTCCATCAGGCGCCTGGGGCGGAACCATTTTGTCACTTCTGGTTCTGCCTCCCCGCGGTGGGGCGTAGCGGTAGGAAAGGCCAGCCGAAGGAGTGATCTGACCATGACAGGGGCTCAACAACCATTTCCCCTAAACCATGATCACTCAGCCACTGGCCGAGTGATCAGAAAGCAAATTATGTTCTTATAACTTCCTATTCACTTTTTTGGATTCAAAAAGCAAAAATGATAAATTGAAATTACCACTGTGCATCTTTGCATTTGATGTTGATAGAACTGCAACTTGTGTCCTGTGCTTCTCATCTTAATTTTCAGGAATATGTTAAATACTAGATATTTCTGATCCATTATCATGAACCCAGGACTTTCTCTATGCCCATCATCGTTTGGGATTGGAGTATGAAAGTCAGCAAACAGTACATAAGTGGGATCCATTATCAGGCAGCAATCAAGCTGAATTTAGAGAACAAAATCCGGTATATTCTACTCAATATGTAATGTCACATTCCACCAGTGATATGATACATTATATACATGAAAATGTTAAAACTACTATTTTAAGTGAAAATGAGGAAATGTATCAGCAAAAGTAAGAACTGATTCCATAGAATTATAGTTAAGAGTTATTTTTATGTATAATAATGCACAATAAATATTGTGCAGAATAAAAATAATTATGTTTTCATTTTGAGGGAACCTTGTCTTCTTACAGGGATAATTTAAATTTTAATGGGGCAAATCCAATTTTTTATTCACACAGGTTA
>NW_015437571.1:0-1013 GCF_001527695.2 Protobothrops mucrosquamatus | reverse complement strand
CCTCCCAGGGCTGTCTTTCCCCGTTTAAACAGCCTACGGAGCCGCAGCCGCAAGCTCCGTCAGGCTGGAGTGATTTTGAGTCCAACAGCCGTTGGCCTCCTGTTGGGGAAAAAGTGCAGCCCCGTTGCAGTCCCTGCAAGGCCCAATCCTATTCGAGTAATGAGCCTTAGACTAACGGCCGTTAGCCCCTTTGAAAAAACTTACAGGGATCGTAGAGGGGAGATGAAGCCAAATTTAGTAATTAATTACCTTATTCTGTAAATTTTGACTGGGAAATGGGATGGAGACCCACCAATGACTGTACCTGCCTAGAGCCAAACTTGCAACGTCTGTCCTGGGCAACATCAAGTCAAAGACTGGGGATCACGGTCCAGGACGGGCGTGGCAACTTTGGCTGACTTGATCTGATTGGGCAGGAATACAGTCTACTACCCCAATGGTGGAGTCTCCATCTCAGTGCTGGAGAAACTTCCAGTGTTGGAGCATTCACCACTTCTGGAGATTTAGTGATTTAGTAAACTCTAGAACTTCCCCCTCTTGGCCACCAGTCTCAGAAAAGGAGATACAATCCATCATCAAAAGTTTAAAGAGCAATAAAGCCCCAGGTGAGGATTTTTTACCAGCAGAATTATTCAAGAAATTTCCCAATTGGTGGGGTCCTGTATTGGCAGGTCTTTTTACACACATAAATAACACCTGCCATATACCAGATGGGTGGAAGATGGCAATAGTCACCATATATAAAAAAGGTAATAATAAAAGACCCTAGTAATTATAGGCCCATTAGCCTGATTGATATTGCAGCAAAAATATGTGCTAGGTACCTTTTGAACAGAATGGAAATCTGGGTAGAGGAAAACAATATCCTCACAGAAGAACAAGCAGGTTTTAGACAAAGCCGATCTACTATTGATAACTGCTTTGTCTTGAACCATCTAATTGCCAAATATGCCTATAAGAGGAGACCCCTGTTTGCTGCTTTCATAGACCTTACAGCAGCATTTGATATGGTA
>NW_015437570.1:0-1013 GCF_001527695.2 Protobothrops mucrosquamatus | reverse complement strand
TTGGCTGCAGTCCCTATCTGAGGTGATCTTGGAGCCCAGGAAAATAAAATCTGTCACTACCTCCATTTCTTCCCCATTTATTTGCCAGGAATTGAGAGGGCCAGATGCCATGATTTTGATTTTCTTAATGTTGAGTTTCAAGCCAACTTTTGCACTCTCCTTCTTCACCTGCATCAAGAGGCTCTTTAGTTCCTCTTCACTTTCTGCCATTAGAGTGGTATCATCTGCATATCTTAAGTTGTTGATATTTCTCCCAGCAATCTTAATTCCAAGTTTTGATTCATCTAGCCCTGCCTTTCTCATGATGTGCTCTGCATATAAGTTAAATAGGCAGGGCAGAATAGAATATAGAATAGAATAATAGAATGGAATAGAATAAGAATAAGAATAGAATAGAATAGAATAATAATAGAATAGAAACTTTATTGTCACTTTAAATGTACACTAATCAGCATACATTAGAATGAAATTTCATTGCATTCAGCTCTCAAAAAATACCCTGATGCATACACACACACACACACACACACAGAGAGAGAGAGAGAGAGAGAGAGAGAGAGAGAGAGAGAGAGAGAGAGAGAGAGAGAGAGAGAGAGATGTGACACAGAGAAACATCATAGTCTAGTTCAAATGTCATATACATGGCGAAAAAAAAGAATCCTGCGACACTTGGAATACTGCATCCAGTTTTGGTCACCGCGATGTAAAAAAGATGTTGAGACTTTGGAAAGAGTACAGAGAAGAGCAACAAAGATGATTAGGAGACTGGAGGCTAAAGCATATAAGGAACGGCTGCTGGAATTGGGTATGTCAGGTTTAATGAAGAGAAGGACAAGAGGGGACATGATAGCAGTGTTCCAATATCTCAGGGGTTGCCATAAAGAAGAGGGAGTCAAGCTATTTTCCAAAGCGCCTGGAGGCAGGACAAGAAGCAACGGGTGGAAACTAATCAAGGAGAGAAGCAATCTAGAACTAAGGAGAAACTTCCTGACAGTGAGAACAATTAACCAGTG
>NW_015437569.1:0-1013 GCF_001527695.2 Protobothrops mucrosquamatus | reverse complement strand
CCCCTTGGGGTCGCCAGCCGGCACTGTCTGGCCGACGGCACCCTGAGGAGACCCACCCTGTGGGAGCGTACTGGCCGATGGGAGGTAATCTGTGGCAGAAGGCGGTCTCGAAGGTATCCTGGTCCGCTGCCATGGAGCGCCTTAAAGATGATAGTCAGCACCTTGAAGCGCACCCGGAAGGCCACCGGCAGCCAATGCAAGCACTGCTGTGTTGAACAGGATCTTATTCAAAGCCATGAATGTAACCTAAAACAATGGCTAAATAGTCTCAGCTAAGGAAACAGATAGTAAAGACAACTTGGAAATAAATAATCAGTGGAACAGCTTGCCTTCAGAAGCTATGGGTGCTCCATCCCTGGAGGTTTTTAAAAAGTGATTGGACAATCACTTGTCTGAAATGGTATAGGGTTGGACTTTCAACTCTGTTATTTTGTTAAACAGATATAGGAGAAACTTTGAAAAAACATAACATAAAGTGAACCAGGAAAATATGGAGAAGTTGATAGATTGAAATGGGTAGAGACAGGTGGTGGAAATAAAGGAGGATTCCTTTTCATAGAAATCAGAGCATCTAGCCAATCTTGGCAGAAGAAGAAGGAAGGCAGGAAATAACTAAGAAGGGTCATATCTGATCAATACTTGGATGAGAGGCCATCAGAGATCCCAGGGTCTTAGTTTGGGTTGTCAAAACAAAAAGTTGACAATGGCAAATCACTTTCATGCTGTGGCCAAGCAAACAACAAAGGAATCTAACTTGTCCCTAGGGAATCTTTCTTTCTTTGGCCTGATTTTTAAATAGTTGCAAACTCTTGATTGTCTGACAGCATCCCAAGTTTAGTTGTCTAGAATATATTATTCCCATGCTTCCCAAACTTTCCTAATCTGATTCTTCTCTGGATTAGGCAGTTCTGAATTAATCTTTGTTTCCAAACGTTAATTCCAAAGGTTAAAGTTAATTGATGTATTTTACTTTTAAATTGTGTTTATTTAACAAATGTGAATTGAAATTACAC
>NW_015437568.1:0-1013 GCF_001527695.2 Protobothrops mucrosquamatus | reverse complement strand
ACAAGCATGCTCATGCATTTCTATATAAGCTAGCATGTCTTATCAAGAGACTACCTTACAACCAACATAGTTGTCTTCATCCCATTGTCTAGGAAGTTCATACAATGTATTGATATACTTGGGAAAGAAAAGAAAAAAAGTGAAAAAATTGAGAGAAAGGAGAAAAACTACAGGAAAAGAAAGTATGACTCCCGTATGGGAAAGTATTAGTAGATAGATTAATCTCTATCAATGTGCATGGAAAGTGGATCTGTGGGAAGATTAATGGAAAGTGTTTTGAACAGAGTGAAAAGGATTATGGTTGAGAAATGTGTACTGTAGATTTACAATAATAGGAAAAGCTATTTTTGGTGGAATGAAGTGAAAGAGGCTGCAGATGACAAAAATACATATAAGAAAATAATTATTGCAAAAATAAAGGCAACAATTAATATAAAAATGTGTACTGAAGAATGAAAAGAAGACTATATTAAAATAAATGAGAGAAAAGTTAAGATTAGAAGTTGCAGAGAAAGTGCAAAGCAATTTTAATTGAAATAAATGACTGAGATTAAGAATAAAAGTGATGAAATTATCAGGGATGAAGTTGAAGTAAGAGGCTATTGGAAAAATTATTGTTTTGATAGTTTGTATAGGAATTTCAGAACACTGAAATGAATATGACAAAAGTTTCTGTTCATGAAAAACAATAATTACTAGGAAGTCATTCTACAAGTATGTTGAAAAATTGCTTGGCTGCAAATATAGACAGTGTAACTGGAGAAATGTTAATCTATGGATATGATCGTTGACCAAACAGCAAGTATATGACACAATACAAAGACACGCTGAAAGCATCTCTCAAGTCCCTGGATATCGACACCATCTCTTGGGAATTTTTGGCGCATGATCGACTGACATGGCGTACCCTGGTTTACCAGGGTTGCCAGACATATGAACACAGAAGGACAATCTTGGCACAAGAGAAGCGAGCACTCCGTAAAGCCAGAGCTGCAAATGCTGAAGCAATAGTG
>NW_015437567.1:0-1013 GCF_001527695.2 Protobothrops mucrosquamatus | reverse complement strand
GCAGTTTCTGCGGCACCTGGAGGAAACAGTCTATCTGGACCCTCTCCAGTCGGGCTTCAGGCCGGGTTACAGCACGGAAACGGCATTGGTCACGTTGGTTAATGATCTCTGGAGGGCCCGGGACAGGGGTTGTTCCTCTGTCCTAGTTCTTTTGGACCTCTCGGCGGCTTTTGATACTGTGGACCACGGTATCATGCTGTGGCGGTTGGGTGGGTTGGGAGTGGGGGGCACCGTGATGCGGTGGTTCTCCTCCTTCCTCACCGACCGTACGCAGTTTGTATTGGCAGGGGGACAGAGGTCGACCCCAAGGCCCCTAACTTGTGGGGTTCCACAGGGGTCGGTCCTCTCTCCACTTCTGTTCAATATTTATGTGAAGCCGCTGGGGGAGATCATTCGTGGCTTCGGGGTGGATTTCCATCAGTACGCTGACGACACTCAGCTGTACATATCCACCCCGGGCCACCCCAACGATGCCCTTGACGTGATGGCCTGGTGCCTGGAGGCCGTGAGGGTCTGGATGGGGAGGAACAAACTCAGACTCAACCCGTCCAAGACCGAGTGGCTGTGGCTACCAGCGCCTCGGCATAGCCAGCTGATTCCATCGCTGACTATAGGGGGCGAAACTTTGGCCCCCTCGGATCGGGTCCGTAACTTGGGTGTTCTCCTGGATTCGCGGCTGACACTGGATGACCAGTTGGCGGCCGTGACCAGGGGAGCGTTTTATCAGGTTCGCCTGATTCACCAGTTGCGGCCGTTTCTGGACCGGGACGCCTTACGCATGGTCACTCATGCCCTTGTCACTTCCCGTCTGGATTACTGCAATGCTCTCTACATGGGGCTCCCCTTGAGGAGCACCCGGAGGCTCCAGCTAGTTCAAAATGCAGCCGCGCGGGCGGTGTTGGGAGGGACTCGTCGCTCCCACGTTACGCCGCTCTTGCGCGAGCTGCATTGGCTACCGGTAGCCTTCCGGGTGCGCTTCAAGGTGCTGACTATGATCTTTAAAGCGCTCCATG
>NW_015437566.1:0-1013 GCF_001527695.2 Protobothrops mucrosquamatus | reverse complement strand
GCTCCACCACAGTCGTTCGCCCTTACGAATGATCGCAGAGGCACTGCAACATTCACCTTGGCTATTCGCTCTCCCACCCCCACCCTGGGTCTCCACAGGCACTGAGCCTGTGGATGCTCACCTTGCGAAGATGTAGATCAGGGGTCTTCAAACGTGGCCCTTTTATGACTTGTGGACTTCAACTCCCAGAATTCCTCAGCCAGCGTGCCTCCTCAAGGCCTCTGCTGTGAAAATAGATGCTGGGTGACGTGCATGTCAACCCGGACCTCCGTTCTTGGGGGCAGAGGCCTTGAGGAGGCCTTTGCTGCTGTGAATGGAGGCCCAGGGTGATGTGCGCATCAACCCAGGGCTTCGTTTTCAGCGGGAGAGGCTTCAAGGAGGCCTTTGCTGCCGAGAACGGAGGCCCGGAGTGACACGCGGTCCCTCCGGGTGCTCCATTCTCGGTAGCAAAGGGCTCCTCAAACCCTATGGGACTCTTTGAAGCAGCGCCCCATAGGAGCATAAACACTTTTTGGCCAGGGGCCGAAAGATTCCGAGGGCCAGGATCTCATGCTCAGGCACCCATCCGCTTTTGCAGAGAATGGGTGGGTGACTTCCCGCGAGATCAGGGCATCCAGAAGCTTCCAGTCTCCGCACGAAAAGTATCTGCACGCCAACAGGAGGCTTGAAGCAACGTGATTTCGCTGCCCCAAACCTCCCTTCAGCATGCAAACGCTTTTCTGCGCCGAACCTGGAAGCCTTTGGAGGAGACTCACTGAGGCTGCCCGCCATGCCAGAAGTGGCGGGCAGCCCTGTGAGTCAGAGAAGCCGAGCGGTGTGCGCTCATCCTGCTCTCCCTCTGCTCTCGCTGCTCGCCTGGAGCAGGCAAAGAAGCAGAGAGCCTGGAGAGGAGACAGATCTTCACAAGGTAAGTGACCGGGCGCAGCAGGATGCGGAGGAGCAATTGTGGGGGCCCCAGGTGAGGGAGAATGAGGTATCTCAGTGGGTTGGGGGAAGCCTTGGGTGGTCTGAAG
>NW_015437565.1:0-1014 GCF_001527695.2 Protobothrops mucrosquamatus | reverse complement strand
AGTAATATAAAAGAGTTAGAATGGCTTATATATAAGGACATATTTTAGATATTTAAATGTGATTGATTTTAAGAAAATTACAATGGATTGAAAAAAAAATGTTTTGAATAAGAGTTAAAAGACCAGATGACTAGATTTATTAAATGGAATATTTAAAAATTAAATATATTCTTAATTATGGTAAAAAAAGAATGGAAAATTTTTTGGAAATAAATATGTATTTGCTTAGGGAAAACATGGACTTTCAATAGTATACTATCTTTTTATCCCTCTTTACCCTTGTTCTTTTTTTTCTTCTTTTAGTCTTATTTATTCCTTAAGTAAGGTAAAAGTTATGGGATGGTTTACATGAGAAAAAAATAGATTCAAATACTTAAATGTAACTAACTTTGAGAAAATCTTAACCAGTAAGAATGTTTTGAACATTGTGGGAAAAACAAATGTAAGCAAGAACTGTTATATTGATGTGATTATTATTTGCGGAAATATTAGAAAAAAATTTATACTCAATTGTTATCTATCAAAACAATAAGAATTGTATTAACTTAAGGTTGGTAAAAGAGAGCATTATGGGAAGAAGAGGAAATCAAGTAAAGCTATTGTGTGGAATATAGATTATAGAAACCAATTGTTAGCGAATGTTTTTTAAATGTAAACCCAGACAACACACTGTTTACCAAATATTAAGGTGACCATGTTAAAAAATTAATAAAATATATTATTAAAAAAACAATAGAATAGTGCTGGAAGGGACCTTGGAGGTCTTCTAGTCCAGCCTCCTGCTCAAGCAGGAGAACCTATACCTTTTCAAAAAATTTTTTTTTATTATTTTCAACATAAGAGAAAAAACAATCACAAGTACATCACACTTTAAAAACCCCCTCCCCACCCCCCACCCGGACTTCCCAAACCTAATCCCAGGATACTATTCATCTAAAAGTAACCTTATATTAATATCCCTAACTCCACAAAGTATAATTCTACATAAGTAGGTGAAATATATGTATATATATA
>NW_015437564.1:0-1014 GCF_001527695.2 Protobothrops mucrosquamatus | reverse complement strand
TCATACTGTTTTTTTTTAACACAGTACTTTAAAATGTTTTTATGGTCCTAAAATGTAGTATGCCTCCAAAATCGCTCTTCTGTCTTTCAGAACTATGGCTAAGCAATTTGCAAACCATTCTAGCCACAAAATTTGATGGCAAACTTATAAACTGAAGTGGTTCCTCCCTTTTTAAAAAATAAGCAATAAATTAGAGGTACCTTTGTAGACCTTTGTATACAAACAAAGTAACATCAAACTGAAAAAGATTCCATATTCCAGGCATATTCCCCATGTAATGTTACCACATCACTATCAAGACCTGTGCAATTTGTATCAGCTAAAAAAGAATAAAAGTAATGCAGTTTCCAGCCAGAAAAGGATGTCTTTGTTCTGAGTACAGGCATGGACACATAAACAGAAATGACATGATTTCCTACCAAGAAAAGAAAAGATAGAGAAGATATAATTCTTCCTTTCTAAAATCATCATGGCAATTAACCACTTAAAGCCATTATAAAATATAAAATAAAATAAAATAAGAAACTACCAAGCAGCTTTGTAAAGACTACCAACTAATTCACAGCTTTGAATTGGAATGCCCAAACAATATAATGAAAAGGAAAACTTGCTTACAGAAAGAGGGCAAAATCATCAACTTAGAAGAGATGCTAAAAGATTACACAATCTGGTTCTGAATTCCATAATTGTACTTTGTGTTTTTTTTCCAGAAAGCAAGGAATCTACAATTTTCCAATTAGATGAAACAGTGATTCTTTCAGTTCTCTGTCAGTCAAAATGCAAATTTATATCTGTAGTCTTACAGAATATCTCCAGAGGAATCTTTGTGTCATGATTCTCATGATTTTAAAACATTTTAATAATGGAATATGTTTTTTAAATCATTGAGAAATGATTTAGCTTAATCCCTACTGGGAAGTTGCAGGATTTTTTTTTGACTGAAGATTTGACTACAGATAGCTTCTTGAAGATCACCTGAAACAAATCAGACTGATCAACAACCTAATTGCTTCT
>NW_015437563.1:0-1014 GCF_001527695.2 Protobothrops mucrosquamatus | reverse complement strand
TCTCTCTCTCTCTCTCTCTCTCTCTCTCTCTCTCTCTCTCTCTCTCTCTCTCTCTCTCTCTCTCTCTCTCTCTCAGCTCAGCTCAGCTCAGCTCAGCTCAGCTCCAAGGTGTTTGTGGCAGGAATACTAGGAGGAGGAAATAGTATCATATATATTTGTCACCTTGATTACTTATAAAGTAATGAATGTGGGATAAAAATCTAAATAAATAAATAAACAATATTTTAGGCAAGAAATTGCCAAGAAAACAAAATCACACTTCTGCCAACACTGACAAGGCAAGTTACTGTATAAAACAGAAAGCAGACACCATTCCCTTTTAGCATGGAAGATATTACCTAGTGTGGTAACAAAACATCTGCAAGAAAACATCCAAACTCAGAAAGCACGAGGGACTGCACATCACAACCTTGAACTACGTATATTCTCTACGTATATTTCCAGGTAAATTGGGTTTGCTTATTAGTAATTAGAGCACAGCATGGAATTTAAAAAAAATATTTTGAGAAATAAAAGAGAATTAGAAATAACATTGAAATGAAATTATTTAATAGGAGGCTGATATTATAGATCTATGTGTTCTACCTATATAAAGTAAAATGTGACTTTTCCAAGACTAAAACTCAAGTGTCTGTACCTGTTTCTTTTCCAGACTAATACAATAGAATATATTTTTTTTACATTGGAAGTCAAATTTTACTCATGTGTGTTTACGGCTGAACAATATGAGAAAAAGGTCTGTGGAGATTCTCAGTCATCCAGGTCATGGTTGTTCCAAAGGTGCTTTTTCAAGAGGCAACCGGAAGACTAGAAGAAAAAAAAACAACAAGAAAGTCCAGTTGCTTCTTGAAAAAGCATCTTTGGGATATGAAGAAAAAATGAACCAGAACAATTAAAAGATGATGTAGATAAAACAAAATGAATCTGACTTATACATTGAGTCTTGGTAGTCATGGGAATGAAACTGGATCAAGGATGCTATTTTTATTTAAGTAAATCAAATTTATTTAACTG
>NW_015437562.1:0-1014 GCF_001527695.2 Protobothrops mucrosquamatus | reverse complement strand
AAGTTGGAAGGGACCTTGGAGTTATCTAGTCCAACCCCCTGCTCAGGCAAGAAGCCAAATAACATTTCAGACAAATGGTTGTCCAGTCTCTTCTTAAAAACTTCCAATGTTGGAGCATTCACCGCTTCTGGAGGCAGGTTGTTCCACTGGTTAATTGTTCTAACTGTCAGGAAATTTCTCCTTAGTTCTAGGTTGCTTCTCTCCTTGATTAGTTTCCACCCGTTGCTTCTTGTCCTGCCTTCAGGTGCTTTGGAGAATAGCTTGACTCCGTCTTCTTTGGGGCCACCCCTGAGATACCAATTCCAGCAGCCGTTCCTTATATGCTTTAGCCTCCATTAAACAAGGCCATGTGAAGGATCCAAGGAACCGTGTCTTCTCTGTGAAAACATCTGTCCTCTGGAAAAGCCTCTCCCAGAAATTCAAATGGTTCCAATCTTTAAATATGTGTTGAAAAATTGGTTCGTGTCACAGGCCTTGGGCTAGGATAGGATTTGACCTCCCAGTGTGAAAGTTTTATATGTTCCGTTGGGATGAGCATCTTCAGCTTTTATGTGTTGTTTTATTTGTTCAGTTTCAGATTTGTTTACTGCCCCAAATGGCTTTAGAAAGTGTCAAGTAAAAGCATAACAAAATGCCTTCCAAATATGTTGGTCTATAATCTTCTAGCCATTGACATTTTGATCATCCCCATTCATTTGAAGACCAATATATATTAATTTCCACTTAGTAGGTTAATTAATTGACTTATCATTTATGAGGCAGATGTGTGATGAAGTACAGGCGCTGATATAATTAATACAGTTGGTATTTTTACTGGTGGGCTTCAAGAAGAAGCAGGAGGAGGAGGAGGAGGAGGAGGAGGAGGAGGAGGAGGAGAAGAAGAAGAAGAAGAAGAAGAAGAAGAAGAAGAAGAAGAAGAAGAAGAAGAAGAAGAAGAAGAAGAAGAAGAAGAAGAAGAAGAAGAAGAAGAAGAAGAAGAAGAAGAAGAAGAAGAAGAAGAAGAAGAAGAAGAAG
>NW_015437561.1:0-1014 GCF_001527695.2 Protobothrops mucrosquamatus | reverse complement strand
AGGTGTAGGGTTTTCAAATATCCGAAGTGTCCAGCCTGTTTTTCATCATGGCTGTGTTTGAGAGCATTAAGACGGAGGGCTTCTGGCAAATATAGTTTTCCCCCCATGTAAGCCAAACCATCCCTGCACGTTAGGGAGGCCTGATTATCTTTGAACCATTGGTCGGTGAGGAGTTCTCATTTTATTTTCTTTGCTCCAGTGTCATCAGGATTGGGGACCCTGCGAGGTGTAAGTTGAGTGGCAGTTTGTGGATTGGGGATAATTGCCTCGTTAACCTCTTCCTGTTCGCCCTTGTATTGGGGTAGCCGGGATAGCGCATCAGCTAGGAAGTTCTTTCCTCCGGGTATGTACTTTAGAGTGAAGTCGAAGCAATTAAAGTACTGTGCCCACCGCACTTTCTTTGGGGACAGTTTGCGGGGAGTTTTCAGCGCTTCTAAATTTTTGTGATCTGTCCATACCTCAAATGGCACCTTGCTCCCCTCCAGATAGTGTCGCCAGTTTAATAGTGCCCATCTAATCGCAAAGGCCTCTTTCTCCCAGATTGCCCATCTCCGCTCGCTCTCAGTAAATTTCTTAGAGGTGTAGGCGCAGGGTTACAGGATCCCATTTTTGTTCTTTTGCAGTAACACAGCTCCAACTGCCACATCGCTGGCATCGGCTTGGATCACAAAGGGTTCTCCCAGGCAGGGGTGCTTTAGGACTGGTTCAGCAGCAAATAGTCTCTTTAAATTTTCAAAAGCTGTTTGACAGCCCATCGTCCATGCTAGTGGTTGGCCTGGTCGTGGCTTCCCTCCTCCTTTGCCTGTTTTGAGTAGTTCTGTGAGGGGTAGGGCAATTTCGGCAAAAGAGGGGATGAATTGACGATAAAAGTTGGCAAAACCCAGAAAGCTCTGGAGCTGTTTGCGAGTCTTTGGGGGCTGCCATTCGATTATAGCTTTCACCTTGGCTGGATCCATTTCAATACCCTCGTTGGAAATTCTATAGCCAAGATAGTCCAATCGGGTTTGATGAAAT
>NW_015437560.1:0-1014 GCF_001527695.2 Protobothrops mucrosquamatus | reverse complement strand
TCTTTCTTTCTTTCTTTCTTTCTTTCTTTCTTTCTTTCTTTCTTTCTTTCTTTCTTTCTTTCTTTCTTTCCCTCTCTTCCTCCCATCCTCCTGCCCTCTTTCTTTCTTTCTTTCTTTCTTTCTTTCTTTCTTTCTTTCTTTCTTTCCCTCTCTCTGTTCCTGCCTCCCCCTCTCTCTTGCTCCCTCTCTCTCTCCCCCCCCTCTCTCTTTCTTTCCCTCCCTCTCTTTCTCCCTCCCTCCTGCCCCCCCTCTCTTTGCAATGCTCACTTGAGTGTGTACCTAATCCCTATGTCTCTTGATGCAGGGTGTTCTCTACTTTTTGTACCACCGGGTGTTCCTCCTCACCAACTCTACTGCCTCCCCACCGCTCAGAAGAGGTTGACCAATTGTGGGCACAGTCTAGATTGCTTCGGATGGGCCCTTAGGGAAGAAAACCCTAGGACCCACTTTTCTGTCTGAGGCAGAGTTTTTGTGGCCCCTGAATTCCACAACCTCCGTTCACGGATGTCCTCCCAAGGCCTAGAAGACCTCATGGAAGCTTAGTTGAGGACTTGGAAGGTCCCTCAGCCACCATGAATGGAGTATCACCATGACTTCATGGCCAGTTGCAATTGGGGATCCACCTTCTGGTTCTCTGCTGTCCATAAGTTACCACTGACCAGCCCAGACGTCTCAACCAAAGAGTTTAGGTCTACACCTTTTTGGCAGTCCTGCGTCTATCCTGAACTTGTGAAATGGAAGGTAGTCACCAATTGGTTGTCTCTTGCTGCTGAAGAACGAGAAGACTCACCAAAATGAAGTTCTTCTAGGAACTTGCATGTATGGTCCTCACCAAACCCCCACCCCCCAACTGGCTGTCCTTGGGCTCTACAAAGCACTTAGATTGTCTGTGGCTCCACCAGATTCCTCCACAGACCTCAGAAAACCCATGTCTTCTGATATTCCAGGTGTCCAACTCTTCTCCAATTCCGTGCACCTCCAGTTAGAGTCTTGAGGAACATCAACAGATAAGTC
>NW_015437559.1:0-1014 GCF_001527695.2 Protobothrops mucrosquamatus | reverse complement strand
AATATCTTGATTCAAAATTTTAAATCTCTGTTGGTAAAAGAGCTGCATTATTTCATTACGTCTGGACTTTCTTGTAAGATAGACCACTATATCTCTAGGCAAATTCTTCTGTCGAGCAATCCACGAGTTCACCCTAAAAACACGCTCTATTTCCAGATAAATTTCTTGACCACACGACAAAGCATCCCCAAGTGCATCCTCAATTACTTGTCTTAAGTTCTCCTTTGGATCCTCAGCCAATCCACGAATCCGAATTGCAAACTCCATATCACGAAATTGGGCGATCAGCACATCACTCTTAACATTTTCCAGACTCTCCTCTACAAGCTCAAGTCTATGGTCATTTCCTTCTGCTTTTTGTTCATTCTCTTCCACCCTTTCTGCTATTGCGTCCACATAGTCCGCCAAACCTTTAAAAGCAGTTGCCACATTCGCACAATAATCATCCTGCTTCTGTGCTAAATCTTGCTGTTGTTGTGATAAATCCAATTGTTGCTGTGATAGTTGATCAAATCTATTTTGCATTTTAACATCCATCTCTTGAAACATCTGTCATTTGCTTAATAGTTGCAGCCATCAGATCCTGCAGCTCTTTGCCGGAGGGCGGTGGAGACGAAGAAGATGGAGGGTGTGACGGGTGGGAAGTTTTTGAAGTTGATTGAGGTGTCTGGGTCATCGGAGATGTATATCTTACAATCGAAGGCGCAGTTTTTTTCGATGCCATATTTGCAATAAAATCCAATTTGTTAAAAAGTCTTGTAAGCAATTCAGCCAAAGCAAATAATGCACCAGTTAAAAGTATCAAAAATTCAAACCGGAAATCACTTTCACTTCTTGTTGAAAAGTATCAAGCCATCGCCATTTTAAGTTCACTTTCCCTCATTCCAACTCAAATACAGGGAAGAACGTATTATCCAAGTTAGAGTATAGTCCAATAAATGCAAAACAGACTTCCAGGGTCGGTTCGTCTGCTTACAAGGCAAACTCACAGTTATCTTTAAGTTGCAGCGGTGG
>NW_015437557.1:0-1014 GCF_001527695.2 Protobothrops mucrosquamatus | reverse complement strand
ACAGTACAGATAATTGAACAAACTTTGTGGCATTACATTCTTGATTAAATTATCTTTCCATTGATGTATAATTTTATGGTACTACTCCAGAAAAAAAGTGGTGTTATTAGCCATCAAACCTCAAAAATACACTTTTCCCAAAAGGTTTCCACAATTTTGGCCACTACTGTAGATGCATGTATTTGTTTACCAACAGCTACAGTATAAGTTTTGAGGGAGGCAAGCAAACCTATGATCTTTTCACTGCAAAATTGCATCATACAGTATAATAAAAAACACAACAAAATTAACTAAAAGAAGGCAACAGATGTGTTTGCCACCTTGAGCTATTTGTAAAAATTGTAAAAGGTGGGATACAAATAAATAAATAAACAAGTCACAATTCAATCAGCTTAGACCAGGGGTAGGCAACCTTGGCTCTTTTATGACTCGTGGACTTCAACTCCCAGAATTCCTGAGCCAGCATGGCTGGCTCAGGAATTCTGGGAGTTGAAGTCCACGAGTCATAAAAGAGCCACGGTTGCCTACCCCTGGCTTAGACTATATTTTTAAAATCCGGTAAATTCTCTGCTCCTCAGTGGAACAAGTCCACTGCTTTTTATTCAAAAACCTATGTTTTTGAGGCACATTGCATTGGCTGCACCCAGCAACCATGGCCAGCTTTGTTCCCTGCTGCCTCAACTCATCCCAAGATGAGTTGACCCATCACAACAAGAGTCAGCTCATGAATTCAAAAACACCGTCCAACTTTTCCGAAAAGCAGCACTCTAGAGCAGTGGTTCTCAACCTTTTTAATGCTGCGACCCCAACCGGTTGTAAGTCGAGGACTAAACCGGTCGTAAGTCGAGGACTAAACCGGTCGTAAGTCGAGGACTACCCAACCGGTCGTAAGTCGAGGACTTTCCCTGCCCGGGAGCGCCGCGCATGCGTGGTTCCGCCCCCTGCGCCGGCCGAGGCGTAGCTGGCAAGTGGCAGAGACGGAGCAGGCCGACCACCAGCTGGCCCAGCCCAAGG
>NW_015437556.1:0-1014 GCF_001527695.2 Protobothrops mucrosquamatus | reverse complement strand
AAAAAAAAAAATAGGCAAACAGCTAGACATCTATTAGAAAGCAACTCCTGTAAGAAAACAATTTTCAGGAAATGTGGCTGATTCATTTGAAGGACTGAAATAATATATTTGGTCCTGATAATAAAAGGAACCAAAATTGAAGAAGTAGTTAGACTTTCATCTTGAGGAGACATTTCAATCTTCTGTATAACCTTTACTAGTGTGGTATCAGCCTAGGAAAAAGTTAGTGAATAAGAGTGAGCCAAGTGCATAGTTTAAGCAATGGTGCGTTATTTAAGCAACAATAGCTGAAGTATTGCTTTAACTGAAGCATTTGTGCATTTTTTATTTACTATAATGTTGATTGTGATGATGATGATAATGTGCCATCAAGTAATTTTCAACTCCTGGTGAACATGATAATCTATGATTAGCCTGTTCTTTCATGTGCACTCAATGCCACTGTAACCAAGGCCATCTATCTTGCTGCTGGTGCTCAAGCTATTTTCCAAGGCGCCTGAAGGCAGGACAAGAAGCAATGGATGGAAACTAATCAAGGAGAGAAGCAACCTAGAACTAAGGAGAAACTTCCTGACAGTTAGAACAATTAACCAGAGGAACAACCTGTTTCCAGAAGTGGTGAATACTCCAACACTGGAAGTTTTTAAGAAGAGACTGGACAGCCATTTGTCTGAAATGGTATAGGGTTTCCTGCCTGAGCAGGGGGTTGGACTAGATGACCTCCAAGGTCCCTTCCAACTTTTTATTATTATTATTATTATTATTATTATTATTATTATTATTATTATTATTATTATTATTATTATTATTATTACTATTATTATTATTATTATTATTATTATCCTGTTCTTCTCTTTCTTCCCATCTTTCCCATCATTAGAGCCTTTTCCACATTATCTTCGCATAATGTGTCCAAAGTAGGATAATTTGAGCCTGGTTATTTGTGCCTCAAGTGAGAATCCTGGGTTGATTTGTATGATGATCCATAGGTTTTCTTGATTGTCCATGGTATTC
>NW_015437555.1:0-1014 GCF_001527695.2 Protobothrops mucrosquamatus | reverse complement strand
TTGGTCAAGTTAATATAAAATTGCTTTAAGACCCCATTAAAATTTTCCCCTAGGCCAGTCCTGCAAGTTGGAATAGCCATGTCTTAAGGGCGCGGCGGAAGGAAGGGAGATCAGGGATCACCCTGATCTCTGGGGGTAGCTCATTCCAGAGGGTGGGAGCTCCCACAGAGAAGGCCCTCCCCCTTGGGGTCGCCAGCCACTTAGTACGTTTTATGATGTGCTAGAAAATAAACTATTTATTTTATTTATTTGTTACATTTTTATCCCAATGTCAAACTATATTGTAATTGCTGTATCTGTTACAAGATAGAAGACATTACCCCTAGTATATGTAACTTTTGCATGCCTGCTGTAGTCTATTATATTAAATTTCTTATAGTGAAATAAGTATATTTTTATTTTAAAAATGATGGTAAAGAAAGATTGTCTATGAAAGATATTAGTTATTAATTAGTTGCCCAGAGCCACCTCAGACTGTGAGATGGTAGCATATAAATGAAATAGATAGATAGATAGATAAATAGATAGATAGATAGATAGATAGATAGATAGATAGATAGATTTGCAGAATGAAATACTTCTTTATGTAATATAGTACTTTCTTAAGAATAGTTAGAATTCTGAGAATAAACAATTGAATTACAAATTAAAATAAATTTAATTTGCTGATAACCTGAAATAAATACATAAATATGAAAAACATTCCTATGCATTGCTAAAATCAACTTACATGGATGAATTTGGTTAAATGATGAGCACATTTAAGCTTGCTTAAGCACATTTATTCTTGATGATTCTGCACGTTATTTATTTATTTTATTTATTTATTTTTTGGATTTATATCCCGCCCTTCTCCCGTAGGACTCAGGGCGGCTGACAATCTATTTAAAATACATACAAAACAATACAAATTTAAAATTAATTAAAAGGAATATTTAAATATTTGTCAAATTTTAAAATATAATTAGAATTAAAACCCCCCTAAAAATTACCCTAGGCCAGTCCTGCAAGCTG
>NW_015437554.1:0-1014 GCF_001527695.2 Protobothrops mucrosquamatus | reverse complement strand
GACATGGCTTTTTCAGCAAGCGGACCTGGCCTAGGGAGGATTTTATACTGGGTTCATTTTAAGGAATTTGAAATAACACAACTTTAAAATTTGGTTTAATTCGGTTTTACAGGGGGGGATTGTATATATGCCTTTGTTTTAAATATGTTGTGCGCCGCCCTGAGTCCCGCCGGGAGAAGGGCGGCATATAAATTGAATTGAATTAAATAAACAATTACAACCAGCCTGCCTTCCATAGCAGACATGTATATGCACGGGTTAGAAGGAAGGCTGAGAAAATATCTACAGACCCCACATATCCTGGACATAAACTGTTTCAACTCCTCCCCTTGGGATGCCGCTAATGGCATTGCATACCAAAATAACTAGACAAAGAGACAGTTTTTTTTCTCATCATGCCATCAATGTGCTGAACATCTAATTCCCACAGCACTGCCTTATGTTTAAGTATATTTACCCATGTAGTATGGCTGTATTACTATTATCCTTCTCATCTTTTGTTCTACCATCTCTTATTGGTATCATTATTATGATTATTATTACTGTTATTTTGCATGTACACTGAGATCTTATGCACCAGAGACAAATTCCTTGTGTGTCTGATCACATTAAGCCAAATAAAGTATTCTATTCTATTCTATTCTATTCTATTCTATTCTATTCTATTCTATTCTATTCTATTCTATTCTGTTCCGTTCCGTTCCGTTCCGTTCCGTTCCGTTCCGTTCCGTTCCACTCCACTCCACTCCACTCCACTTACTCCTGTCCTGTCCTGTCCTGTCCTGTCCTGTCCTGTCCTGTCCTATCCTATCCTATCCTATCCAATCCTATCCTATATGGTTCTTCTTAGATGCTTATGTTGTTTTCATATTCCCCAATTTCTCCAACTATGTTAAACCAGTCCGGCATGAAGCATCATTGATAATTCCCACTCCATAGGTGGTGATTTTGAAGCTGAAGATAGAACAGAGTCTTTGCACACACACAAAAGGCTCCAGATTCAGCCTCATCTTC
>NW_015437553.1:0-1014 GCF_001527695.2 Protobothrops mucrosquamatus | reverse complement strand
GCCTAGGAAACGGGCCAGGGGCGCGCCGACCGAGCCTCCCTATGGCCGCGGTTGTGAGCCAGGCAGGGGCAGAGAGCTGCGAGTGCGAGCGCGCCCCCCCAGATGTTGCGCCCGGTGCGGCCGGCCCGGAAAAAGGTGCCGGAACGCGGTTCCGCCGCGTTCCGGCTGAAAAAAAGCCCTGTATATATATATATATATACACACACACACACACACATACATGTATATGTATGTTTATGTGTATATGTATATCTATATATATATCTACTTTATCATCTATCATCTATTATCTCTCTGTAGCTAAAATATCTATCATCTATCATCTATCTATCGTCATCTATATCTAAAATATCTATCATCTATTTATTTATCATCTATCTATCTATCTATCTATCTATCTATCTATCTATCTATCTATCTATCTATCTATCTATCTATCTACTTTATCATCTATCTACTTTATCTACCTACTTACCTACCTACCTATCTGTCTGTCTGTCTATTTATATCTCTGTGTCTCTCTATATATATCTGTCTATATACCTATATGTATGTATATGTGTTTGTGTATGTGTATATGTGTGTCAAAAAATATATTGAAAAGTCAGTTCTGCTTTACATCCTGGGTGTGTGTTTATATGTGTGTATGTATGTATGTGTCTACGTGTATGTATATGTGTGTCTATGTATACATAAACACAATCCAGGAAATGCGTTTGTTTCAGCATTCGGGGCTGGGGTCTCTAAGGGGTCTGGTCAAAAAGTCGAAATGAAGGCAGTCTGATCAAAGGAAGAGCTTTGATGACGCTCTTGCAGCTGCTATCTTAAATTTTCCCCCCACACACAAGACCCCCTGATTTGGGGCCAAACTGGCGCTCTCCGCCACACTCCAGGCATCCGCCCACAGGCAGCAGTTAATCACAGAATATAATATTGTGGGGATTTGGAGACAGCTGTGCAAAAAGGGCAATTGCCACCATTACTCCCTGGAAACAGAGAGGCAGAACCCATAAT
>NW_015437552.1:0-1014 GCF_001527695.2 Protobothrops mucrosquamatus | reverse complement strand
CTGATCTCCCTTCCTTCCGCCGCGCCCTTAAGACATGGTTATTCCAACTTGCAGGACTGGCCTAGGGGAAAATTTTTAATGGGGGTTTTAAAGTAATTTTTAACTACTAGACCAATTATTAATATTTGTTTTTAATTATGTTTTTAATTTGTAGTTTTTTGTGATTAGTATTTTATCTGGTTGTTAGCCGCCCTGAGTCTGCAAGGAGAAGGGCGGGATATAAATTAAATTAATAATAATAATAATAATAATAATAGTGACAGATTTTCTTTCTTCAAATCCATTAGGAGGTAATTATATGGAACAGTGCAGATGAGAAGTTTATTCAATTGTTTGTTAAATAATAGTAACATTTCATAAACATTGCTACTATTTAAAATAATGCATGTTCAATTAAAAACTTTACTTAATGGAACAGAATTTGGTAAATTGATTTAAGAATATTTTTTTAAAAAAATATTATAGAATATAAGATTTGGAATGGACTTTTAAGTTTATCTACTCCAAGCTTCTGACCAGGGCAGGAATCCACAACTATAGTATCTCCAACAAATAACTACCCAACCTGTGTTTAAACTCCCATCCCATCCCTTTCAATGAAGGAAAGTCCACCACTTCCTGAGGTCTTCTTGGTATGGCAGCCCTTATGGTATAGATTTCTCTTTTCCCTCAGAGGTACATGCATTAAGCATACTTAATATTTGGGTTTTGTGTATAGGTATTTTTGTTTTGTGTCCTAAGTCCAAAGTGATGGAAGGAAGGAAGGAAGGAAGGAAGGAAGGAAGGGAGGGAGGGAGGGAGGGAGGGAGGGAGGGAGGAAGGAAGGAAGGATTTGTGTCTGATCAGCAGAAACCAAAATATTAATTTAAAGGTCATATATACAGTATTTGCTGAGTGCTCACATATTCCAATAAGTCTTGTGTGTATAGTTTGAAAAGTTCAGTTCAGATTGATTTTAGCAAAGCATTTAAATGAAAGTGCACTGTCATGAAACAACCAAAGAATGTCAGGAAC
>NW_015437551.1:0-1014 GCF_001527695.2 Protobothrops mucrosquamatus | reverse complement strand
AACGGATTAATTTCTCATACGCTCCTATGACATTAATAGTCATACTCTAAATAAATACACCACTCAGAGAGAACGGTCGCCTCTTCGATTTTCCTATCTCTAGGGGCCGCCATCTCCCGGGTGACGCCGACGCCGGTTGACGGCCAGGCGGCCCGAGTGCGCATGCGCCCTTCGCCTCTCCTCCGCCTCTTCGTCGCTGCAGGCGAAAAGATGCAGGTAGCGGCCGAGGCGGCGGGGAGGACGGGGAGCCGCGGGGCCGAGCGAGGGGCTTCTCCGGGCTTCGAAGGCCCGTGGCGGGGGTGAAGGAAGCCCCTTCCTCCGTCGCCGAAGAGCCCGGACGGCCCTTGGTCTGGAAGGGGGTGTGTGTAGTGGGGGGGGTGTCCCCTGCCCGGGCCAGGGGGCTGGACTAGATGACCTCCCGGGATCCCCTCCCAACTCTGAACGGTTCTTCTGAAACGGGGGAGCCGAGGCGTTTGGAGGGAGGGGGAGGCGAGGGTTCCCCGGGGTGGCTTTGGGTGAAGCCACAAACCCTTCACACGAAGCTTCGGGCTTTGGCGACACGAGGGATTGTGTGAACCGGGTTCATCCCGGGTAAAGACTGAGATTGGGGGGGGGGGAGTGAGCCAAATTGCCTGAAACGGGATGGGGGTTTCCCGCCTGGGCAGCGGGTTGGACTAGATGACCTCCCAGGGACCCTTCCAACTCTGAACTGTTCTTCTGCAATGGGGAGCAGAGGGGGGTGGGCAAACCCAAAGCTTCCCCTGTTGTTTGAAGGTTGTAGGGGTGTGTGGATCTATACATAGGTTGTGTATAGTATAATAATAATAATAATAATAATAATAATAATAATAATAATAATAATAATAATAATAATAATAATAATAGTAAAGTTGGAAGGGACCTTGAAGGTCATCTAGTCCAACCCCCTGCTCAGGCAGGAAACCCTATACCATTTCGGACAAATGGCTGTCCAGTTTCTTCTTAAAAACTTCCAGTGTTGGAGCATTCACCGCT
>NW_015437550.1:0-1014 GCF_001527695.2 Protobothrops mucrosquamatus | reverse complement strand
TCTTCTTCTTCTTCTTCTTCTTCTTCTTCTTCTTCTTCTTCTTCTTCTTCTTCTTCTTCTTCTTCTTCTTCTTCTTCTCCTTCTCCTTCTCCTTCTCCTTCTCCTTCTCCTTCTCCTTCTCCTTCTCCTTCTCCTTCTCCTTCTCCTTCTCCTTCTCCTTCTCCTTCTCCTCCTCCTCCTCCTCCTCCTCCTCCTCCTCATCATCATCATCATCATCATCATCATCATTATCATTATTATTATTATTATTATTATTACTACAGGTCCTTCCCTAGAAATGGTTCCCAAGGCAGGTTGGGCGTATAAATCAGTAGCAAGGAAGGCAGCCTAAGAGCTGCTAGTCCCTCTGAGCTTTTAGGGGACATCAAAGGAATCAACCTTCAAGGTACGGCCAGGACCTCCTGACCTTGAGGGAGAAGGAGGTACCTTCAAAATGTGCTCTTCAGGCACCCTCATCTGAAAAGGTTAATGCACAACAAAGCTGCTCATTAGCTGCTCTTGGGAAGGGGTCACGTTCTCCTGATGAATGAGGCGGTCTTTTGCCCCAGTCTGCTCTTAATGATGAGGGGCAGATCGAGTTCCTGCTCCCCCACGGAGGAAAAAAACGTCTTGAGTGGCAAGCCGCTGTTTCTCCGCCTGGTCAACTCAACAGGATGGGTTGTGAGGTTCCCAAACTGAAGAAGGAGAGAGAGAGGGAATAACAGAACGGGCAGAGTTCCGGAAGGGGCCTTGGAGGTCTTCTAGTCCGACCCGCGGCTCAAGCGAGGGGGGGGACCCCTGTACCGTTTCGGACGAGGGGCTGTGCAATCTCTTCTGGGGAAAAAAAACCCTCCCGTGTTGGGAGCACCCGGGACTTCTGGAGAAACGCTGGGTGTGTTCTAAGCTCCTGGTGTGACGAACGGAAAAGGTCCGGTGGATTGAGGGGTGTTGGGTGGCGAGTGGCGAAATCTGCTTTACGGCATCACGGTGGAACCCCCCCGGGGTGTGTCGTTGTGTAAGTACAGAGATTGCATC
>NW_015437549.1:0-1014 GCF_001527695.2 Protobothrops mucrosquamatus | reverse complement strand
TACGTCTGCAAGGGTCTCTGTTTGCAACTTATGTAACCCTGTTACTTGTATTCCCAAGGCCTCAAACCAATCGAGTCCAATGAGACTCGTTTGCTCACCCCCCACAACCAACACATCTAGGGGGCCTGCAAAATTCTTGTACTGTACCTTAAGGGTGGCCTCCCCCTTAACGCACACTTTAGAATTTTGGAAATCCGTATGGATTACATTAGAGGGCCTTAACGAAACTCTCTGGCCACTGCTGCTGCAGATTTTGTGAAACGTGTTGAGGGAAATTATGGATAGGGCAGACCCCGTGTCAAGTTCCATTGATAATGGAATTCCCTGCAATTTCACTTTAAGTGTTAGCTTCTTTTTAAGGGGTTTGTGTGTGCCTATTCTTAAAATGTTCCAGCGTGTTGCACAGAACCCCACCCTGTTTTGACTGGGCACCCTGGTACCTTTCAGATTCAATTCTTCCTTCGGTTGTACCTTCTGTCGACCCAGGCAGACTGCAGCGATGTGGCCTTTCTTTCCGCACGCTCGACAAATGGCAGAATGGAACCGACATTCCGCTCGCTTGTGGCGTCCACCGCATCCGAGGCAACGAAGCTCAGCTGGGCCCTTGTCCTGACGATCTTTGGACCTCCTCCCAGCTGCTTGGTAAAGCTTGTCCACCTCTTCTTCAGGATCTTCTTCCGAATCCTCTCGCACGTCTTCCTTGTGGATGGTGGCGGTCTCTGGAGCGCTTCGATTAAGCCGCATGTTCTTGACCGCCCCACCTGCAGCTTCTTCTGCTGAAACCTCTCGCATCTTGGAAAGACATCTTCCCTGGCGAACAGCCTCTGCTGTAAGTCTCTGTTCCTCAGTCCGCACACAAAACGATCACGCAGTCTTTCCTCTAAGTCCTTGAAATCACACGGTTTAGCTGCTCTTCTCAAAGCCGCAACGTATTCTTTTGCTGATTCCCCAGCTCGCTGATCCCTCTGTTGAAATGTGTGCCTCCAAGCCATGACAGATTGCTTGGGCTGGAAG
>NW_015437548.1:0-1014 GCF_001527695.2 Protobothrops mucrosquamatus | reverse complement strand
AGGCTCACTTGCCAAGAAAAGTTGGTCCAAAGAATTGGTGCCATCTATGAAGAGCAATGCTTTTGCTCAAATTTGAACATAAACCTTTAGTTTTTCCTGGGATGAATATCTCAAACATGTCAATGTTGGTTGGAGAAGATAGCCTTGGAGATACCTAGACTTTTTAATTGTAAGTGTGTCCCTTAAGAAAAGCAGTAATCTCTCAACAACACAAAATTATATTAATATTAATTAGAAGTTCTGTAGGAGGAGGTAAAATAAGCAAGTATTACATGGTAATTTCTTCCCTCTTGCCTCAAATCATGTAGGCAATAATTATTTTGGGACCTTGCTTTCAGTTAAACAGAGCAGCAAATGCTGCTTTGCCAGCTCTCTGCCCCTACTACACACATACATAACAAGTTCATTTGTAAAATATCCAAGGACAAAGGAGTGATTTTGACATGACAACAGAACCATGTCTATTTATATTCTATATTCATTGTGTACTTCCCACATGGATTGATATTTAAAGCACAGAAAAGGCGTCAGAATGAGTCAGCTAAAAAAATTTATGACAGGAGATAAGAAAAAAAAAAGTAAAGGAAATATAGCTATATCTACTTTATACCACAACAGTCTACTAGAGGTGTTCAAACCTGGTGAGGCTGCAACCTCTAATATTCTATATGAATTTTAGTGCCACGCTCAGTATAAAAAGCTATCATGGCAAAGAAAGCCAGTGAGGTTGCAGTATCGTTTGAGATTGCCACCCTGGGCCTTTTGGAAAAACACCTTAAGAAGTCTTTTCTTTTTTCTTTTCTTTTTTATTTTTATTTTTTATTTTTATTATTTAAACCAACAAAACAAAACAAAACATAACACACATATATACACAGTATATATTTTAACAGCAATTTCGTAACAGTAATCTTCTATTATTTACATTTCCCCCCTTATTCTTCTTTAGAGTATTTGTCCTTGTTGCCCCATTATTTCTTATTTGCATTTTTCTTCCTTCATACATTATTATAC
>NW_015437547.1:0-1014 GCF_001527695.2 Protobothrops mucrosquamatus | reverse complement strand
AGAGGGATAGAATCAAGATCATGTGACGTATTAATACCACTTTACAATGCCTTGGTAAGGCCACACTTGGAATACTGCATCCAGTTTTGGTCACCACGATGTAAAAAAGATGTTGAGACTCTAGAAAGAGTACAGAGAAGAGGAACAAAGATGATTAGGGGACTGGAGGCTAAAGCATATGAGGAACGGTTGCTGGAATTGGATATGTCTAGTTTAATGAAGAGAAGGACGAGAGGGGACATGATAGCAGTATTCCAATATCTCAGGGGCTGCCACAAAGAAGAGGGAGTCAAGCTATTCTCCAAAGTGCCTGAGGGCAGGACAAGAAGCAACGGATGGAAACTGATCAAGGAGAGAAGCAACCTAGAACTAAGGAGAAACTTCCTGACAGTTAGAACAATTAACCAATGGAACAACCTGCCTCCAGAAGCGGTGAATGCTCCAACACCGGAAGTTTTTAAGAAGAGACTGGACAGCCATTTGTCCGAAATGGTGTAGGGTTTCCTGCCTGAGCAGGGGGTTGGATTCGATGACCTCCAAGGTCCCTTCCAAGTTTATTATTATTATTATTATTATTATTATTATTATTATTATTATTATTATTATTATTATTATTATTATTATTATTATTATTATTATTATTATTATTATTATCATTATCATTATTATCATTATCATTATCATCATTATTATCATTATTATTGTAGCGGGGACTGCCTGAGAGTGCTTGCAGGAGCTTGACTGGGAAGGAAAAGATTGGGACAGCTGCAGTTGGCTTTGGGTGTGGCTGGCGTGAGTGGAAGGAGGAAGGATATAAAAGGAAAGGAAAGGAGAAGGCCGGGGTGGTTGGAGTTGAGAAGAGAAGGTCTGGAAGCTTATTTTATTTTTCTATCAAGGGTATTTTAAATAGAGGCTAGGTAGAGTGAAGTTTTATTGCTTCCTCCGTGGGAGGATATCTGAAACGGAGGCAAGCGAGAGTGTGGAGAAAGGGAGTTGGCTGGGGTTTCTAGCCTC
>NW_015437546.1:0-1014 GCF_001527695.2 Protobothrops mucrosquamatus | reverse complement strand
TTTCATCTCTCTCAGCCCCTCGGTAAACCAAGGGGATGGTCGAGATCCACGTCGGGTCAGAGGCCGCAAAGGCGCGACTCGGTCCAATGCTGCGGCGGCAGTTGTCTCCCATGCCGCCGCCTGGTTTTCCGCCGAGTCGTGGACCAGATCCTCCGGATATGGCCCAAGCTCCATCAGGAACCTCTCAGGGTCCATCAGTGTTAGCAACTCTTGTTTTGGGGGGCAAACTATTTCCCAAGGAATAGGAGGGAAGCTGCTGCTTAGAATGCCTACCATTGTGCCCCTCCCATCATATGTCATGATAGCTGTGGACCTCCAGCAACTAGTCTCAGATTGTGCAGGCAGAATTTACCTGGGATAGGCAGCCTCAAAAATATTCAGGCCCTATATAGGACTTTTAGGTGATAATTGTACCTTTAATTGCACAAGGAAACAAACTGGTAGCCTAAAAGTCCCAGCAGTGTCATATGGTAATATTGTGATTGTCCAATGAAAACATGGGTGACTAGATTTAGTACCAGTTAAAGTTTCTAGGTGTTCTTCATTGGGGAAGCTCTATGTAGAATGAATTGCAATAATCCAGACACGATTGTGAATGATCATCCTCAGCATGTCCTAAACTAGTTAAAGCTGCAATTGGCACATCAGCTGAAGCTGCACAAAGGCTCTTGGCCATAGCATTCACCTGCTATAAATACAGAAGAATAACTAGATTGCAGATCTGCTCTTTTAGGTTGAAAGTTGTTGATATTGTCAGCTGTAAATGCCAATGTGACCGCAGAAGCAATCAACAACAACAACAACAACAACAACAAAATAATAATAATAATAATAATAATAATAATAATAATAATAATAATAATAATAATAATAGTCATCACTTGTCTGAGATGGTATAGGTTCTCCTGCTTGAGCAGGAGGCTGGACTAGAAGACCTCCAAGGTCCTTCCAGCTCTATTCTAATATAATCATCATCATTATCATCATCATCATTATCATCAAGTTGGAAGGGAC
>NW_015437545.1:0-1014 GCF_001527695.2 Protobothrops mucrosquamatus | reverse complement strand
CCTTCAGGCTAATTAATTTTTTCAGTTCCACTACTTTTTAGCCCTCCCTTCGTATATCAAGTTATAAGTTATAGCTGCCTGCACAAGCTCTTTATTACTTATGAAAATATGAGGGCTGATAGTTTATTTAGTATTTGTCATGCGTCCTTGCATTCAGTTTTTAATTATAAAAATAACTGGAGGTGTGTTTTCACTGAAGAGTTGTCATTCACTTTTAAAATTTATAGCATAATTGTATTTTATATAATAAAAATATGAACATTAAATTCGTACTGATCGTTAAATTAGAATTTTTCAGACACTTTTAAAATGTTGATCTCTTCCAAACATGATACACTTAAGAAAATACCCACTTTATGTTCAAAGTAGAGAATTGGCTGCACTGGAAATGTTTTTAAATCCATTTTGCTATAAATTCTATGATGCATGAAATAGCCTGTCAGTTGTCTACTGAGTTCAGATTTCAATAAACGAATATCTATTATAGCTATAAATTGTAATTAGTGTGTAATATAGTCTTTCAGAATATTTACTTCTATGATAGTATCTAACCTAATTTAATTCCTTGGGTAGTATATTGTACTACATTTCTTCCCTTGACGGTGGGGAGTGAGGAAAGAAGAAAATGTATTGTGCATTTTTCTCCTTCACTGACATGGTCCTACTAAGTATGGAAACTTACAGTCATTGGAATCAGATCAAACTAGGAACCAAGATCTGAATCCTGTGGCAGGCAAAGTTATTATAATGTAAACAGGGTATAAATCTGATATATCAATTTAATCCAAATCCTGCCATAAGGAAATTCAGAACGTGGAGTCAGATATTACTATAGCAATTAGCAAAAAAACGAAACAGCAAGAAAACACCCTTGGGTACTAGCCTGCTGTATCATAGACAGTTTAACAGCTGTAAAGAGGAAAACACATAGCAATTGTACATTTTTGTATATCACAACTGTACTATTTTTTGTACAATTTGAGCTCTCTGGGAATGGCAAAAATGGGGGGGGGG
>NW_015437544.1:0-1014 GCF_001527695.2 Protobothrops mucrosquamatus | reverse complement strand
ATATATATATATATATATATATATATATATATATATATATATATATATATATATATATATATATATATATATATATATATATATATATATATATATATATATATATATCTCATCCAATCAGAGCACAGCCAAGCCCCTTAACCAATCAGAACACACCTCCACCCAATCAGAACACAGCCAAGCTCCCACCCAATCAGTTCAAACCCCACTGGCAGTTAAAAGGAAGAAACAGCTGTGATCACACATTACTCCTAGAAGCACGAAGCTGAAGACACCAGCCTGAAGATGACGAATGTGACTTCGTCGAAACATCGCCAAGACACTTCCAATTTTACGCGGGAGAAAACCCGAATAACCAAAGACCTACATATATATATATAAGGCACCACAGACAGAATCAGCAAGATCCTCCACAAACACAACATCAAGACAGCATTCTGCACAAACCGAAAAATATCTACCATCCTAAGAAACCCCAAAGATAAAATTGAGTTAGAAAATCAAGGAGTATATGAAATCCCATGCACCGCCTGCCCCACCACATACATCGGACAAACCAAAAGAAGAATAAATGCATGCATTGAAGAACACAAGAACTCAGTCAGAAAACTCAACTTCTTCCCTGGTCAAACACCTTAAAGCCACAGGACATAAAATTGACTTTAAAAAGACCAGAACTATTGCCAAAACTGAACACTTTAACAACAGAATAATCAGAGAAGCCATCGAGATAGAAAAACGCCCACACAGCATGAATAAACGAGATGATACCTCCCACCTACCAGCCATTTGGAAACCCGCCCTTATTGGCAAATGAGTCCCTAACACAAAGAACGACACCAGACCCACACTCACAAAAACCACACAGGAGGTCACCACCACACATCCACGCAAAAAGCAAACCCAAACCCACACAGATGATGAGGCACGACCACAAACTAGAAGCCAGTCCACAGCTGCATCATTAGCCACTTTAAACCCCTCCAATCCATACATGAAGCAAACTGACACCCA
>NW_015437543.1:0-1014 GCF_001527695.2 Protobothrops mucrosquamatus | reverse complement strand
TCTTTCTATGCTAAGGGATAATTATATCAACTAGCTGAATCATTCATAGTACAAAGAGGATCCAAGCTTTAAAGTCTTCCTGGGAAAGCCAGGTTTTAATAGAATTAGCACTGATCTAATTCTGCAGGGAAGATTGTTCCACAGAAAGGCAGCAAGAGAAAAGGGCCATCTTCATGATCGTTGATAGTAACTCTCATTTTAACTGTGAGCCCAAACAGAACCCTATTTTCCAGATCTTACTAGACAATCTGATAGTGCTGGGAGCTGTTAGTCCCAAAAGGTTTAGTATAAGAATCATTATAAAATAGTAATTAGGAAGACTAAGGAGATTTCTTTCCCTCCAAACTGAGTTGCATGTTATTAAGTTGGAGTCAACCGTTAATGACCATTTAGACATATATTTTTCATGGTATTCTGCCCTTCAATAAAATAACAGACAAGATCATTACCTTTTTCAATTTGGGGAGTTTAGGGAGATTTGAGACAGAGAGCAATCCAACATTTATTAAGCTGAGAAACTCCAAGTTCACAAACTCTTCTGTAAGCCCCTCAATTTTGCCAACATTTGATCTGCAGTTATCAAGAACAAGCTTTTTGACCTGAAACACACACACACACACATACAGACAATGAAGTTATTATTTATTTGTTGTATTTTTAATAACTCTCAATATCAGGAATTCTATGGATGATGCATAATCAATTAAAACATTATAAACAGTAATATAAAACAATATATAAAGCAATGTATTAGATTTCAGCAAACCAAGAGCACCACTAATGGCAATAAATAATAAAGAGGATATCTTAGCTAAGGAAGTCAACTGTGTGACTTTGGCCCAGTCACTCTCTCTCAGCCCAACCTACCTCATAGAGTTGTTGTTGTGCGGAAAGTATGAGAAGAAAGTGTGTTGGATATGTTTGTCATCTTGAGTTAAATGTAAAAATAATAAAGGCAGATACAAATAAAATTTAAAAATATCATAATGAAGCAACAGACAAGCTTCACTGTGT
>NW_015437542.1:0-1014 GCF_001527695.2 Protobothrops mucrosquamatus | reverse complement strand
TTATCTGTCAAGTAATCAGTTGGAGATCAGCCTGCCCTTCTGGGGTAACATCCTTAGTTTCCGTGCTAAGAGTCATTTGTTCATTAGCATCAAACGCTTTTTCCAGTGTAGGTTGGTAGTCCTGATGTAAGTTTAATTCCTCCATCTCAGTAAATTGTGAATAAGGTTGAAGACGGGTCTCTTGAGTATATACCCCTTTCTGCTGTTTCTTGGCTTACAAAGTGCTCACTTACACCTTGCGCTTTAATTTGTCGTTGAAAAATAATCTCTTTTGTATAGGCAATTATTTGTTCAGTATCTTCAAGAATTTTGTCCAATATATACTTGTAATTGAAATCTGGACAGAGTTCCTCCATTTCATCCGGACGGTTCAAACCGGCCAATCCCCAGGTGTTAAGTCCATCGTGGGAAAGGGGAGATAACATCAGGCCGGCTCTGGTTGTAACAGTGATGTTTAGGCGGTTCTTCGCACCTTCTCTTGAGAGCAGCGAGATAAGCCAGTTGCCGGAGGTTGCACTCCTTTCTTCCTCTCCCCTTTGCTAGCTGAAAGTTAGGGAGAAGAAAGTACAGAGAGAAATAATGCAGGAAAGTGAAGTGTTACATTGTAGTGATAGAGGAAACTAAGGCAATAAACCCGCGATCACTCCCCCCTCCCCTCCAGGAGTATGGCAGAACCCAGGGAGAGAAGAGAATGGAATTTGGGTCAGGGAAAGAAGAGGAAGGGAAACATGAAAACAGATAGATATGGGTTCTGACAGAAATACTATTTTCATTCTTTATGCTTATTCTATTATAATTATGTTTCTAAATTCTGATTTACATGCAGCCATTAATGTTCTGTGTTTTATATTCTGTATCTTGATATGGCCTAATGACTAATCAACTGGAAATGTTCTAATATGTGCATGAGAAAAAAGTTGGATTCATTAAAAGCTAAAAATTGGGACTAGGTAGGACCCCAAATATCACACAGAATTCTTCATTGTTTTTTTCAGGTCAGTGATATAATTACTT
>NW_015437541.1:0-1014 GCF_001527695.2 Protobothrops mucrosquamatus | reverse complement strand
CATTGTGGAGCTTTACTTAAAAGGAAGATAAGGATTATGGGAGCTTTGGGATGTTACAGAAATGATTTAAGAAAGCAGCTTCTGTGGTCAAAAGGGGGGAAAGCACTACAAATACACCGTACAAGTCATATATGATGGGTTGCGATCCTATTTCAGATACCTTAATGTTGCTGCTTCTGAAGGGGCAGCCAAGCATACAGTGAATAATTTTTCATGTTAAATTAAATAATGAGGCATTTTATATTCACCTAAAAATGCTGCTTGTGCTAAACCTGGGGTGTCAAACTCGCAACGTCATGTGACGTGTCGCGACGTATCGCACCTTTTTTGCCATTGCCGGCAATGAGGTGGGCGCAGTTTCGCTATGATGCATCTGGCCCACGGGCCAGCAGTTTGACACCCCTGTGCTAAACTAATTCTCCAAAACTCATTAAGTGGGAAAATACATAATAGCAACCCAGGTCTTTGTTTAAATCAAAGCCCCCAAACTCTTCAGCTCTTCAACCTATTCATGAAATTTCAGATTATTCATCAACACCCAAACAGTTGTTATAAGAAAATAATTTAATAAATATTATTTGAATAGTACTGCAAATAATAATAATAATGGATAGTCCCATTGATCCTTGGAAGGGAGTCAATACTGACCACTTTGGACAATCCTGGTCTAAATAATAAAATTTCTTCTGGGGGCTATTGCATTCAGAAAAAAAATCATTCCCTTCTCATAAATTTCTCTCCTGATTGTATTCCCACTGTAAAATTTTAAATAAACAAATAAACAAATAAACAAATAAACAAATAAACAAATAAACAATAATAATAATAATAATAATAATAATAATAATAATAATAATAATAATAATAATAATAATAATAATAATAATAATAATAATAATAATAATAATAATAATAAAGTTGGAAGGGACCTTGGAGGTCATCTAGTCCAACCCCCTGCTCAGGCAGGAAACCCTACACCATTTCGGACAAATGGCTGTCCAGTCTCTTCTTAAA
>NW_015437540.1:0-1014 GCF_001527695.2 Protobothrops mucrosquamatus | reverse complement strand
TTCTGCCTTCTCTCCAGCCTTGCCCTCTCTTGCAGTTTTACGTCATAGAGTACGCGGCTTGCGACGCCATCTACAACGAAATTGTCACCTTGGAGCGATTGCGGCCCGTCAACCCCAGCAAAGTGGCCACCAAGTGCAGCTTCTTCAAAGTCACCATTGCGGTCCCGGAAGACCTCAAGGAGGCGTGAGTGTCCTTGGCGGGAATCACCCACGTTGACTCCTGGGCTTTAGAACGGGGGGGTTCCGACCTTGACAAACTTAAAATTTGTGGACTTCATCTCCCAGAATTCCCCGGCCAGGAAAAGTTTTGACAACATTCAGCATGCTTAGGACAAGGACAGTTGTGGCTATAGACTACCTTTAACACCTTTTTTGGTAACTGTCTTAATAGATAGATGATTTTCTCAATAGACGGTGGGAACGCGGTAGACATAATATATCTTGACTTCGGCCAAGTGAAAAAAAAGATGGCTGGGCAACTCTGGGAGCTGAAGGAAACAGGTCTTCAAGCGGCCACGGTTGGATAGTCCTCCTTTGGAAGCCACAGCTGCTTCTGCTGCTGCTACTTCCAACATGTCGGTTGTCTGAATTGTGCTAACGCCTTCCCTTTCCCCCTCACAGCTGCTCCAACGAAAACGTGCACAAGGAATTCAAGAAGGCGGTGGGCGCCAACTGCATCTTCCTAAGTACCACCAGCAGCGAACTCATCATCCTTGTAAGAAGCTGCCCTTTGAGGGCTCTCTGCGTTGTGTGTGTGTGTGTGTGTGTCTTAACAGACAGGCTGGGGCAGGGGTGGGGAACCGTGGCTCTTTTAGGACTCGTGGACTTCAACTCCCAGAATTCCTCAGCCAGCATGGGGGAACTATGGCCCCCTTGATGACTGGTGGACTTCAACTCCCAGAATTCCTCAGCCAGCATGGGGGAACTATGGCCCCCTTGATGACTGGTGGACTTCAACTCCCAGAATTCCTCAGCCAGCATGGGGGAACTATGGCTCCCTTGATGACTGGTGGA
>NW_015437539.1:0-1014 GCF_001527695.2 Protobothrops mucrosquamatus | reverse complement strand
CCCCCCCCCCCCGCCCCTACCCCGGGCCCTCGGCTGATGGAATGCCTGGAAACCTGGTGGGCACAGATCAACAAGGGGAACTCCCCCTTCTATGACACCTTCAATCTCCAATCATCCATAGTCGGTAATACCTCTTTCTTCCAGTTTTGAGCAATCAATAATCTTGCTGCTGTTATACAATACAACATCAGATTCATTTCTTTGTGATCCAAATTTTCCATAATACCCAATAAAAATAATTGCAGTGTAAATTTTATCTTTTTCTTAAAAATCTGTTGAATATTCCACCAGATCTTAATCCAAAAAGCCTTTACATCCCTACATGTCCACCAAATATGATAATAAGTTGCGTCTAAATTACCACATCTCCAACATTTTGGCTGCAAATTTGGATACATGCAAGACAATTTTTGGGGATCTAGATGCCATCTATAAAACATTTTATAAAAAATTTCCCTTAAATTCTCTGCTTGGGTGAACTTGACATTTCTTACCCTAAATTACCTCCCATGTATCTAACATAATTGGTTCTTGAATATTTTGAGCCCATTTAATCATACAATCTTTAACTAATTCTGTTTCCGAATCAAATTCTATCAAAACACTATAAATTTTCCTAATATGAGCTCTACTTTGATCTTTAATCTGCTTTATCAAGTTCACATCTTCCAAAGTTAAACCAAGCTTTTGGTCTATACGCCACCTCTCTACCAACTGACCATATAAAAACCAGGACTGGAGAATATTATCTTGTTTCAAATCATCCAATAATTTAAATTGCCAGTCCTGTCCTCTTGCAATAAGCAAATCCTTACAAACAATCCCTTTCAGTTTAACTCCCCTTGTAATTCCTTGTATTGCATGTTCCGGAATAGCCCAAATTGGAATTTTAACATTTAATTTATAATAATACTTTTTCCAAACTCTCAAAAGTGCACTTCTTATAATATGAGACTTAAAAACTTGATCAACCTTCTTATCAAAAAATAAATAAGCATGCCATCCATAAAATAA
>NW_015437538.1:0-1014 GCF_001527695.2 Protobothrops mucrosquamatus | reverse complement strand
TTTCGTGAGTGTGGGTCTGGTGTCATTGTTTGTGTTAGGGACTCGTTTGCCAATAAGGGCGGGTTTCCAAATGGCTGGTAGGCGGGAGGTATCATCTCGTTTATTCATGCTGTGTGGGCGTTTTTCTATCTCGATGGCTTCTCTGATTATTCTGTTGTTAAAGTGTTCAGTTTTGGCAATAGTTCTGGTCTTTTTAAAGAGTGACTCCTGGGTATATCCATAGTAGGAAACCCCCGCACGCACTTAGCATCGGCGAAATGGAGGGTGGGGACGTGACTGCTGGGTTACAGCCCGAGCCGGATTGGATGGGGGCGAACAAGGAGCAGAAGAGGGGACAACTGGATGGCACTTGTGTGCCAGGTGAGGCCAAGCGTCCTCACGGTGCATGGACACGGAGGAATGGGGGTGTGAGTGTCAATGCAAGGATAGTTAAAGAGAGTGATGAGGGGCACACATCGATTGGTTATCCAGGACCCGTCACGAGATCTAGGGCCCGGGCGCAGGCATTGGCTGGCCTATAAATGGTTTCTCCCATTGAGTTATTCTTTACCCTGACGATGTTGGTAGGATCCAACGAAAGCTAGGTCCTTTTTAATGTTCTTTTAAAGGTTTTTAATGTTTTATTAAAACTTTTAACTGTTTTACAACCTCCTGGTGCTCACATTTTGTTTCCTACTATAAATTATATATATATATAAATTATATATATATATAAATTATAAATTATAAATTATATATATATAATTTATAACTATAAACTATAAACTATAAATTATATATATATATATAAATTATATATAGGGGGTCCCTTTAAGTGAAACACTTAAAGGGACCCCCTACACGGGAGTAGGCACCTTGCCTCTAGCACGGCAGGAGCAGCTGGGTCCGATGACGCGTAGCAGAAGCCGGATGCAAGCAATTGACACACACACTTTATAAGGGTTTCTCCCAGACTGCTGTTTTAACGCCCTGATGATGTCAGACGGGTTCTGACGAAAGCTTGGCTCAGTAAAT
>NW_015437537.1:0-1014 GCF_001527695.2 Protobothrops mucrosquamatus | reverse complement strand
ATATCACAATGTCTCTAGGTAAATTCCTTTGCTTTGCGATCCAGGAGTTTACCCTAAACACACGCTCTATTTCAAGATAGATTTCCTGACCACACGATAAGGCATCCCCAAGTGCATCTGCAATTACTTGTCTTAAGTTCTCCTTTGGGTCCTCAGCTAGCCCACGAATCCGAATTGCAAATTCCATGTCCCGAAATTGAGCGTTGCTGGCTGTGGAATTCTGGGAGTTGAAGTCCACGTGCCTTAAAATTGTCAAGGTTGAGAAACACTGATTTGGAGAAACGTGGGGCCCTTCCAAAATATAGTGGTGGACCTGGGCTAGAACATTTCAGTTTCTTCATCTTTCAGTCAGTTTCAATCAGATGAAGATTGTTAAAAACTTAAGATGGTTGGAAACCAGCCTAGCTGAGAATACCTACCTTACCAATGTAGCAATAGCAATAGCACGTAGACTTATATACCACTTCACAGTGCTTTACAGCCCTCTCTAAGCAGTTTACAGAACCAGCCTATTGCCCCCAACAATCTGGGTCCTCACTTTACTGACCCCAGAAGGATGGAAGGCTGAGTCAACCTTGAGCCAGTCAGAATCGAACTGCTGGCAGTCGGTAGAGTTAGTCTGCAATACTGCATTCTACCCACTGCACCTAGCCTAACCTAACGCAACCCAACTGAACCAGAAAGAAGGTAACCCTCTAACCCTGATGGAAATCTTGGTAATTGGTGATGCTTTTATTAGAAAAGGGAAACCATTGCCTAAGCATTGTTGCGTAAACCTAGTTATAAGAAGAAATGCTAGTCGAACTATAAGCCCATTTATTTTATGACTGTCAGCAGTTTCCCACAGCATGAGACTGCCATATTTCTTAGCTTTTTAACAGATATTTCTAGAAACTGAACAGGGGATTATTGTTTACATGTAAAACATGTGCTGAACCACACAGCTGGGATGTTCCTGCTTCAAGAGGTTATCAGTTCATACAAGGAAGGATTCTGGCCTCAGTAAAAGAGGTG
>NW_015437536.1:0-1014 GCF_001527695.2 Protobothrops mucrosquamatus | reverse complement strand
TATTCCAATATATTTAAAGTAGTTTAGTTGTATCAAAATTTAATTACTTACTTAGCTTTTATTGAAAGCTGTTAATTAGACTTCTGGTTCTGGATTGCGGCCCTCGCAGTTGGGTGAGGAGACTGCTCTCCTCACCAGCTGATTCTCCGCTGCCGGTAGACCCCTTAATTGGGTCGAAAAGCCGCCTTAGAGGGGCGGCAACCTGTGAGGAGGTCCTCGTTGTCCTTGGGAGAGCGGCAGCTTCTTCCAGGGACCGAGACTTGCTCCTTTGGGCCGACGGTGGAAAGAACGGCCGGTAAAATGGCCATTCACCTAGCCGCTGAAACCAGAAGTCAGAAGAACATCTAAGCACAGGAACCACCGTGGCTGAGCCGGGTGAGACTTTTTACCCTCCCTCTCTTGATTTTTCCTTTTTTTTGTGCCTGTGAAAAGCACTTTTGAAATTACCTCCCTGCTCTGAGAAGGCGGTGTTGGTGAGTGTGGGGAAAAGAAACTTATAGATTGAATTAATTTAAAGTGACTTTTTTTTTACCTCTATTTTTATTCTTTTTTTTCCACTTTGGGGTCTTGGAAAACCTTTTAATATTGAATCTGCTATTGGACTTGAATTGCTTTTTTCCCCTCCGTGTTTCCTGATCTTATTTATGAGATTCTTGGTCTATGGGAGAAGATTTTACATTGTACTGAGGACACCTTGTGGAAAAAGAAAAAATTGCAGCTTTCCCCTTTTTCTGGTGACTCAGATTGACTTTGACTTTTGGATTACCACAAAAGGAAAAATACAAAGGAAATTAACAGCTGTACTGGTGGGGGTAGACATTGATTAAATATTTTCTACATAGCCTCTACTAAATGATACAGACTGTTTCTAATTATTTTTGAAATGGAGCAACCCTTGGTTCAACTTGACTATAAACTTATACTGGAAAAACTTTACGAAGCTACTGATGAAATACGTTTGCAAATAAAAGAATTTACTATGGAAATAAAAAACAGAAATTCTGCTTTGAATCA
>NW_015437535.1:0-1014 GCF_001527695.2 Protobothrops mucrosquamatus | reverse complement strand
AGGCCAACCACCTTCCAGGTTTGTTTGCATTAGCAAATGTATTATGTTTAATATACTTCAAATTGGTGGCCACCTGGTCTGCAATTAACAAATTAAATTGATCTTTAAGCATTTTAATAGAGTTTTTTAGGTTAATATCTGTTGGTCGTTGTAATAACAATTTCTCCTTCGTCCCAATTTCTTTTTCCAAATTAAATCTAGTCTGAGTTTGCTTGCGTTTATAGGCATTATTCATAGCAATTAATATTCCTCTTAAATAAGCCTACACTTTCTCTTGTGAAAAACTGTAGTTACTTTGATAGTACAGCACTTGGTTAGTGTGAGTGGATTTTCTATAAAATTGTCTTTCTAATTTGCCACCATGTCCTCTGCTGAAATTTTGCTGGAATTTTTATTAGTTGAATGAACTAATAAAGAAGCATATATATTATTTATGTTTACAATATTTTGATAGCTGTATTCAAGCATAATTAGTTTTCTTGGTATTACATTTGAATCTTTGTAATTTATTTTAGGTATTTTAATACATTTTTCTAAGAAAGTAACTATAGGTTTCATCAGACTCTTAAAGGGGTACATGGCGTGCGTGCACACACACAAATTAAGAACACTTTGCTTAAGTTACTGAATTTTCTTATTTAAATGTATCCTTCAGATACAGGAGATGATGCAAAGAGAAAATAAAACAGTTATTAATGTTAGAATGTCAACTGCAACTGAAAACTACAATCCCTAGACTTTCCAGAAAAAAATACACTTCTTAATTATACTTGGAAATATTTGGTACTGCCAATAGTTTAGTAATGAGATCCCTATAGGTACAAACCTCCCTTTCTATCAAATGTCCTCTTTCAGTTAGAAACATTGAAACAACAAATAGAGGACGATAGCCGAAAACTAGAAAGGAATTTAGCTGGTTTGGTTCTTGTCAAGTCTTTCTCAAATATCTTTCCCATTTTCTTCTCATTGATACAGCTGAATGAAGACTTGAACTAAATCTTACCTCCCATGTTT
>NW_015437534.1:0-1014 GCF_001527695.2 Protobothrops mucrosquamatus | reverse complement strand
TCGTATCATGCAATCCATTCTAACATTTGCTGCAAAAATATATATATTTCTTAGCTGACAGAGCATTGTTTACAATGTACATGTATACATTGTATATACATACTACAGATACACACATATCCTCAACTAGCATTCTTCTGTATTTATGACAAGCATACCTCATATAGTAATACATAATAATATTTAAAAACCAAGATGGTATGACACATTTTTGTTTTACTCCACTAAGTTATTAACCATTTGCTAAGCATTCTGTTTATTCTCATGAATGTTTTATTTCCATTATCTGTCCCTCTGATCACATTTAGCAACCAACTTTCAACTCCATATTCCATAGCAAAAATCCTAATCCAACTTTATTTAAATAATCTTTCTCACATTCTTCTGATGACTGGCTGAATAACAGAAATTAGGTCTGCATTTTCCTTGTCAAGCTAAAACATAACTTTACTTTCGAAAATGTGTTCATTATCCTTTCATATACTCTTTCAGTCAGAATTCTGTCAAACATCGTTCCCAGGCACGGTATCTTTCCCTTTGTATCCAGAAACAATGACGGCCTTCGTCCATTTGTCAGGGCTCACCTTTTTGTTAAATTGCACATTCCATAAGCAAACCAAGTCCAAAGTAGTGTAATTATTTATTTACTACATCTGTCCCTACAGAATTACTGTTTTCTAAGATTCTCAATAGCATTGACTTATGGGGAGAGATGGCTCTATTTATGCATCGTGTAAATAATGCTCTGTAATTATTATGGTTGGTCACATAATCAGCCAGATGTTTAGACTGGATTTGGCATTTTTGTCTACCGATTGAATCCTTCCAAGGATCTGGGATAGGCAGATGTTCTTGTTTGATGGTGTTAAAGGTTTCATCACAGGATGTAAGCTGTTCTAAGTAAAGCTGGTTTTTGCAATTGACTGATGGTGATTTTGTCAGAGTCAGTAGTGTTCAAATGATGCTCCCGATGTTTTGGGATTGCACACAAGGCGTCTATTATTATTGGTATTA
>NW_015437533.1:0-1014 GCF_001527695.2 Protobothrops mucrosquamatus | reverse complement strand
TACAAGTATTTACTTTGCACCTTGGTTGTAAGTCCAGCTATATTTTCTTCCTGCTGAATTTTAGTCTGGTACCATTGACTGGCAGTTGTCTACTCATTGTCACATCAGTCAGTTGTAAGGCAACCATTTCAGAACATACAGAACATGTAACTTTCTGCTTCTAGCTTAGGTTTTGGACTTGCCCCAAAACACTAGTGATGACTTCTGAACTTATTCTGTAAGCATTTCTGACTAGGTAGTTATTTCATTCCTGGTGCAGTGTAATTTTTTTTTCAGTTTCTCACACTTCTCCATTGTTTAGCTGAAAGACAAGAAAAAAGACTTTTTTTTCCTGTGGCAATAGAAGCCCGAAGTACTACCCATTCATTTTGGGGGCACCTACATACCATTATCATCCTTCTGAAGTATCACAAAGTGTCGGTGTCAATGTCTTCCCCTTATTCCATTTTGGAAATTTATTATGACAGGGAAATGTCTAAGGATAGGTCTAGATTACCCCTTCTGCATAATAGTAATAATAATAATAATAATAATAATAATAATAATAATAATAATAGTAAAGTTGGAAGGGACCTTGAAGGTCATCTAATCCAACCCCCTGCTCAGGCAGGAAACCCTATACCATTTCGGACAAATGGCTGTCCAGTCTCTTCTTAAAAACTTCCAGTGTTGGAGCATTCACCGCTTCTGGAGGCAAGTTGTTCCACTGGTTAATTGTTCTCACTGTCAGGAAATTTCTCCTTAGTTCTAGATTGCTTCTCTCCTTGATTAGTTTCCACCCGTTGCTTCTTGTCCTGCCTCCAGGTGCTTTGGAAAATAGCTTGACTCCCTCTTCTTTATGGCAACCCCTGAGATATTGGAACACTGCTATCATGTCCCCCCTCGTCCTTCTCTTCGTTAAACTAGACATACCCAATTCCAGCAGCCGTTCCTTATATGCTTTAGCCTCCAGTCCCCTAATCATCTTTGTTGCTCTTCTCTGCACTCTTTCTAAAGTCTCAACATCTTTTTTAC
>NW_015437532.1:0-1014 GCF_001527695.2 Protobothrops mucrosquamatus | reverse complement strand
CAGGCAGACACAGAAGCGATCTTGCAAACAGGCATACACATATCATATTTCATATATACATAACATCCTTATCAATCTCATGCGTACAAAAATACACATCATGCATGCAACTATGAAAATATTCACAAAAATCACTTCACAGGAAAAAAAAATGATGGTAGTCTTCAATGCATAAACAAGGCCTCAAGCTCAGAAACTATCTGATCTGAATGTCAAATTCATCTCTTCCAAAAATTCCACAAAAGGTCTTATTTAACCATAAAATAATGGAAGGGCAATAAGAAAGTGGCTCTCCCAGTGATGAACCACACCTCAATTAGTCTCTCTCTCTCTCTCTCTCTCTCTCTCTCTCACACACACACACACACACACACACCATTCAGCTCTGGAAGAAGCCTCTCACTTCCACAGTAAATACTTGGCAGAGTCCTCCTCTTATTTTACAACCACGGGAAACTGGATTAGGAGTGATTATCCACTGTCTCCAGGGTGTTAAATCTTATGCTGAAGGACAGGGAGTTTATCACTATAAAACTCTCCAAAGGGCACAAAAGAAAAATTTCTTTTATAGAAACTTGGAACATAATACACAGAAGCAACTAGAAGTGACTTAGTTCCATTTTCATGGGGTTCTTTGGAATTATGTCATTTGCATGCCCATGTGCTACATGCATTTGAAATAGGAATTCTGTTTTTCTAAAAAAAAACACCACCCTTAAAATATCAAGGCAGGGAGACATTATCTATAAAAAAAATCCCAGAATTACTCTATGCTAAACAGAATATTCAGTTTAATTCAGAATGAAATTTATATTAATATTTCTACCAGAAAATACTGCCCAAAAAGCAGTATTTCTTTTTCTTTCTTTCTTTCTTTCTCTTTCTTTCTTTCTTTCTTTCTTTCTTTCTTTCTTCTCCTCCTCCTCCTCCTCCTCCTTCCTCTCTCTCTCTCTCTCTCTCTCTCTCTCTCTCTCTCTCTCTCTCTCTCACACACACACACACACACACACACAC
>NW_015437531.1:0-1014 GCF_001527695.2 Protobothrops mucrosquamatus | reverse complement strand
CGGAACGCGGCGGAACCGCGTTCCGGCACCTTTTTCCGGGCCGGCCGCACCGGAAATAGCCCCTCCCACACCGGAAATAGCCCCTCCCAAATTTTACTTGCATTCCTGTTCTCTAAAGGGGCGGTCCTAGGGTTTGATGAGGGCGTGGCCAGGTTTGAGTTCCGCCACCTTTTCTCCGAGAAAAAAAGCCCTGCCTGTATGAAATAACAGGTCTACAGGCTAACCAGGGAAAGTGGAAGACATCTCATGGAGAGGCAATGATAAACCATGTCATCCCAAAAGTGCTTTTTCCAAAAGGCAAATGGAGTTTATTGATTTTTTTTCTTTGAAAACCTTTTGCTTCTTGGATGAGAAGCGAAACATATTCTAAGAAAAAAAACCAAGAAAGTCCAGTTGCCTTTTGAAAAAAGCATCTTTGGGGGAACCATAATCTGGATGATTGAGCATAGATGATAAACCATGTCTGTTCTAGTATCAAGGAAGCAACCTAGTCCTCGATTTACAACAGTTCATTTAGTGGCCGTTCAAAGTTATACCACCATTGGGGAAAGTGACTTACGACCGTTTTTCATACTTATGACCGTTGCAGCATCCCGATGGTCAGGTGATCAAAATTCAAACTCTTGGCAACTGACTCCTATTTATGATGGTTGCAATGTCCTGGGGCTACGTGGATCACCTTTGGAGACTTTCTGACAAAGTCAATGGGGAAGCCAGATTCACTTAACATCCATTTACAGTGAGTTACTTAACTGTGGCAAGGTCGTAAAATGGGTAGGGTTGCCAGGTCTGCTTCCCAAAAATAGCGAACAAGCGGGGGGGGGGGTTAAGTAGTAAAAAAAGTAGACTGTACAGCTTTAGATTACGTACCATTTCATCATAAAGCTTTTGAATAAAAAAAATGTCCACTATTTTGTGAAAAAAAATAGTGAACATAATGTGAAAAAAGTGGACTGTCCACTCAAATAGTGGACACCTGGCAACCCTAAAAAATGGGGCAAAATTCACTTAACA
>NW_015437530.1:0-1014 GCF_001527695.2 Protobothrops mucrosquamatus | reverse complement strand
GAATCCGGCTTCCCCATTGACTCTGCTTCTTGGGAGCTCGCCAAAGGGGATCACGTGACCCCGGGACACTGCAACCGTCATTAAGTGTGAACCAGTTGCCAAGCGTATGAATTTTGATCCCGTGACCACGGGGACGCTGCAACGGGCATAAGTGCAAAAAATGGCCCTAAGGCACTTTTTTCAGTGCCGCTGTAACTTCAAACGGTCACTAAGTGAAGTGTTCTAACTCGAGGATTAGGTGTTCCTGCACCCTGTTCATTGTAGCGATGGGAAAGGCAGCTGTGACAACCAACCTGGGTTGGTGCTGGAGAGAAGGGCGTTCCTTACCTCCTCGGCCACCAGCAGTCCACACTCTACCAGCTTGTCCAGGGCGTGTTGGCAATAGTAGTGCACCGACTGGCAAGGCTGGGAGGAAATGGGGAAAGGTGTCAATGCCAACCTGGGCTGGCCAATGTGCACTGCTCGGCAGGGAACAAACGGCTCAAAATAATAATAATAATAATAATAATAATAATAATAATAATAATAATAATAATAATAATAATAATAATAATAACAACAACAACAACAATAATAATAACAATAATAATAAAGTTGGAAGGGACCTCGGAGGTCATCAAGTCCAACCCCCTGCTCAGGCAGGTAATCCTATACCATTTCGGACAAATGGCCGTCCAGTTTCTTCTTAAAAACTTCCAGTGTGGGAGCATTCACCGCTTCTGGAGGCAGGTTGTTCCACTGGTTAATTGTTCTCACTGTCAGGAAGTTTCTCCTTAGTTCTAGGTTGCTTCTCTTCTTAATTAGTTTCCATCCGCTGCTTCTTGTCCTGCCTTCAGGCGCCTTGGAGAATAGCTTGACTCCCTCTTCTTTGGGGCAGCCCCTGAGATATTGGAACACTGCTATCATGTCCCCCCTCGTCCTTCTCTTCGTTAAACTAGACATACCCAATTCCAGCAACCGTTCCTTATATGTTTTAGCCTCCAGTCCCCTAATCATCTTTGTTGCTCTTCTCTG
>NW_015437529.1:0-1014 GCF_001527695.2 Protobothrops mucrosquamatus | reverse complement strand
TCACGGCCGACAAATGATCTTCCAGTGTCAGCCGTGGATCCAGGAGGACACCCAAGTTGCGTGCCTTCTCTGAGGGGGCCAAAATTTCGCCCCCTATAGACAGCGATGGAATCAGCTGACTATGCCGAGGCGCCGGCAGCCACAGCCACTCGGTCTTGGAAGGGTTGAGCCTGAGTCTGTTCCTCCCCATCCAGACCCGAATGATGATCACTCCTTCCCAACTTCCTTTTTCTATGGTTCTATAAGGCTTAGGCATGTGTTTCATTGCATGTTTTGTGCAGCACCCCTAAAAATGAATTATGGATTATACTTCTAATGTGTCTTGCTGTATATTGTACTTTTGATCTCCCCTATTCTCATGTTCCCATATTTCTTTGATGTAAACCTCAAGAATACAAAGTGTCAGGCCCTCATCTGATTATATCTCCAGCAGCTCAGATTAGTACATACTCTGTAGAAAATTTGAGATAACTGATTTGGAACATGAACATACACTGCCTTTCATTATGGGATATTCATTGTGTGATTCATATATTGTGATTCATTCATTATGATTCACTCATAGGGAATATATATATAGTTAACTCAGTAATGAAAATTAAACTGTCAGATACTAAACAGCTTTCCATTTTCTAGCAGACACATATTTCATTGATGACTAATTAAAATCACTATCATTATTTAAATGTCCAACTAAATGAAGAGACAGAAAAAACTTACATAATTTGCAAGCTGATGGAGGGGACTATGACGTTTACTTGATCTGGTTTTTTTTAACTATTTGGGAAAATAAGCATAAAGCTTTCTAAAAAGGTGTTTTTTTTTTAAATAAAGTACTGCAATCCAAAAAATGTAGGGATGATCTTGCCATGGATCATTAAGTTGTTACCTGGACATCTAAGAAAATAAAACTTGTCAGTCTAATTCAGGAGTGGCAACACCTGATTGGCTTTGTCTGGGTTCAAAAAACTAAGCAGGTTTTATTTATGGTTAGCAGCTGGATGTGAGACTACC
>NW_015437528.1:0-1014 GCF_001527695.2 Protobothrops mucrosquamatus | reverse complement strand
TGGCCTTTGATAATTCCAACCTTAACCCTTTTATTTAGATAATGGCAGTAGAACAGAGTTGAAAACTAGGTCAGCAAGTGATCCCTCTTCTGTTTTTCAGCATGAAGAAAACAATTTGGTGGATAGGGATGATGTCACTAACAAGAAGAAATTGTAAAAGAAGACAATGGGAATGGATGAATGCAGTGGGAATGAGTTCCTTCACAAACGTGTGTGGTAGAACCAGAAGAAACAAGCTCAAGCATAAATGGATGCTGAATTACTGTGGACTGAATACTGAAGCCAGTCATCGTTACAAAAACAGGATAGTTCTATCCTATAGAGAAATTGAATGAGATTTGAATTGCAAAACAAATATAAGAAAAGTGAATAGGTTCAGAGGGAAGAGAATACAAGGAATGCTGTGTCTTGACAGAGCTGATGGAATATTTGAAGAAAAGAGAGTTGAGAAGTTTAAGAATCAAAAGCAAAATACAAAATGGCATATGGACATGATGGAAACAGAAAAGGTTTGCAAGGATTGGAAGGTATGGAGAGGTACAGTGAGTGGTATTGGCACAAATTAAATTTAAATGTATTTACTTTTCTTCTTTTACATTATGCCTTAAACATTATGGCTTATAATTCTTGCCTGCTCCCAAGAAAATAATGTAATGATACAGTGTTTATGTATACATGTACTTTCAAATACACACATTCTGGGAGGCCTTTGAAATGGTGCCAATACTTAAAGTTTTCATGATGTTTCTTTCCCCTTATTCCTTTTAAAAGTTTCTTGCATTTCATGTTCCTTTGACTGACTTGCAGCTGTTTACCTTTCTTTCTTTCTTTCTTTCTTTCTTTCTTTCTTTCTTTCTTTCTTTCTTTCTTTCTTTCTTTCTTTCTTTCTTTCTTTCTTTCTTTCTTTCTTTCTTTCTTTCTTTCTTTCTTTCTTTCTTTCTTTCTTTCTTTCTTTCTTTCTTTCTTTCTTTCTTTCTTTCTTTCTTTCTTTCTTTCTTTCTTTCTTTCTTTCTT
>NW_015437527.1:0-1014 GCF_001527695.2 Protobothrops mucrosquamatus | reverse complement strand
ATAAATTTATATTTATAAAAATAATAAAGGCAGGATGATTTTTTTTAAAAAAAGTAAATTATTGTATCTCTGGATTGCTGATACCTACATGTCCACAATTTGTTGTTTGTGACTGCTTTTTTCAAGGTTTCCTCTCCCCCTCACCCCCCCAACTTCCCTGTTTAGGTTATAGCTCTTTCTTGGTGGACCCCTACTAACTAGGTCTAATCCTGGCTAACTTTTTCCAGATCAGTCAAAGGCAGCTTAATTCTGTCATCTGCCATGACCACATATATATTTTTATATTTTTTATAATTTTTAAATAAATTTTATAAATAATATTAGTCTAATTCATTCACCCTGATCATTTTTCATCCCATTATATAAATCCAAACAGGTAGGTGAGATACTTACTGAATAAGACCATCATGCTATCTGCATATAATAACAATTTCAGTTCATTTTTATACCCAAAATGCATTCCCTTCTGAATAAACAGGTCACCTTGGTTCCAACACCAAATTAAATATGAGGGTAGATAAAGGACATCTTTGATGAGTCTCATACAGTATCTTGACAGGTGAAAGCGAATAAAGAATTTCATTTGTAATAACTCTCTCTGAAGGATTTAAGCATCACATTTTAATTTACTGTATTAAAAGTGGAATCATTTTTTTATCAAAACACATTACAGAAATGTAAGCTGCACCAGATCAAAAGCCCTATGAAACCAGCTACACTAACTTAGTTTTCTCTAAATGTGTTTTTTTTAAATTTTCACTATTTTATAAGGACAGGATATGCAGGATGAATAATGTACTTTGCACTATCCATTTAACTGGAGGCCGTACGGGTCTGGATGGGGAGGAACAGACTCAGACTCAACCCTTCCAAGACCGAGTGGCTGTGGTTGCCGGCGCCCCGGCATAGTCAGCTGACTCCATCGCTGACTATAGGGGGCGAGACTCTGGCCCCCTCAGAGAGGGCACGCAACTTGGGTGTCCTCCTGGATCCACGGCTGACACTGGAAGACCA
>NW_015437526.1:0-1014 GCF_001527695.2 Protobothrops mucrosquamatus | reverse complement strand
GCGGGATTGGCCTAGGGAATTTTTAGTGGGGTTTTAAGAGAAATTTTAATTATATAGGCCATAGTAAATATTTCTTTTTAATTTGGTTTTAAATTGGGTATTTATTGTTGTATCTGTTTTATAAGGCTGTCAGCCGCCCTGAGTCCGTAAGGAGAAGGGCGGGATAAAAATTGAATAAATAAATAAATAAATAAATAAACTGGAGGAGACTGGAGCGGTGACGCCACGGTAACTTTCTCTTGATCTTCGACCCTGCTAGGGCTATAATGGCTGCGGGCACAAGAGGCAGGGGCAGCGGGGCTGCTGTGGGCGGGGGTGTGAGGGGCGGCGGTGGCCGGCTGCCCCCTGTGCTGTGGGAGCCGTGGGGCCTGCTCTACACGGGGCTGTGCAGGGTGGACGGTGGTGCTGGCGGGGCAGCTGCAGGCGGGGTGTGTTGATGGTTCTCCAAGATAATATTGTATAATTGATGGGACCTGAAAAACAAGCCCACTTCGACAAAAAAAATTGGAGACAGGCAGTCCCTCAAATAATCAAACTCATTTAAAAAGATACCGTTAATTAAAACTGAAGTATGATCTAAGTGTACACAATGTGCACAGACTCCCCTAAAACCCCATGAATGACTCAAAACAAGGGCCCAACAAAATTTTGCCTCCTGTATTTTTAATTACAATTTTTCAATAGGCTGTACAAAGGATCCAAGTGAAACTATCCAATAAAATAGACATTTAATTAGAAAATAAAATTGCTTCCTTTTTCTCTTCCGCTCTACCAAAATTAGATTGTAATCGATTGGTAATAATTTGGAGTTGATAATTCAGTGAATAACACTGATATGAGTTCCAGTTCTGTCCATATTTTCAAGAAAGTCCTGCTGAAAGTCTGGTAAACTTTATCGGAATTTATTGGTGTCTATATCTACAGAAATATGTGGAAAATAATGCTAGCACAAGAAGGATTCTGTTGATAAGAAGCTTTTTGAACTGCTGTTATAGCAGGTACATTTGGAAAACA
>NW_015437525.1:0-1014 GCF_001527695.2 Protobothrops mucrosquamatus | reverse complement strand
TTCTAACCTACATCGTCCAGATCGGACGACTCGGGAACTCAACTCCTACCCCGGGCAGCTCACCGATCCCCTTATGCCCGGGGGAAAGGTATCAAGCCGTTTGACAGCTAGTGCTCGCTGTCAAAACGGCTTTTACGCGAAAACAGGCGGGAGGCAGCTACAGCTGCGTCCGACGAGGTCGCCTGCTCACCGGAAGTCCTGTAAGATTCGTTTTTCTCACCATGCACATGTATAGATAAGCCGGACTACATTGTTGTGTCTCTGTGTCATATAATATATGTGGGTATATGCCTAATTCTGTATTTATTTTATTTATTTTTGTCATATTTATGTAGTGTATATCGGAGGTGGTGACCCTTTGAGAGCTGTATGCAATGAAATGTTATTTTAATGTATGCCAATTAGTGTATATTCAAAGTGATAATAAAGTTTCTATTCTATTCTATTCTATTCTATTCTATTCTATTCTATTCTATTCTATTCTATTCCATTCCATTCCATTCCATTCCACTCCACTCCACTCCACTCCACTCCACTCCACTCCATACACTTTCAGTCCCAGGATGATGTCAGAACAAACTAAGGAAAAGGGAAAAAGACGGGGGGGGGGATTTCAGAAGCTATCAATATTCCCCATGGGAAACTCTAACTGGACTTTGTCACAATGTCCTTGAGGAGCTACTCAGTCTGCTTTAGACACTTCCTAGCTGCAGAGACCGACAGATACTTTCAGAGGATTGTTCCATGCATGGAAGGAAACGGATTCTTGGTAGACCCAGGAGGCAGACTCGGATCTGAAGAGGTGATCTTGCTATGTTGCCAGTGGCCTTCCGGGTACGCTTTAAGGTGTTAGTTACCACCTTTAAAGCGCTCCATGGCATAGGACCTGGATACCTTCGAGACCGCCTTCTGCCACAGATTCCTTCCCACAGACCGGTACGCTCCCACAGAGCGGGCCTCCTCAGGGTGCCGTCGGCCAAGCAATGTCGGCTGGCGACCCCCAGGGGGAGGGCC
>NW_015437524.1:0-1014 GCF_001527695.2 Protobothrops mucrosquamatus | reverse complement strand
GGACCTGACCTAGGGTGGATTTTATACTGGGTTTTTTAGGAATTTGGAAGACACAACTTTAAATTTGGTTTAATTCGGTTTTAAGGGGGGGATTGTATATATGTTTTGGTTTTAAATATGTTGTGCGCCGCCCTGAGTCCCGCCGGGAGAAGGGCGGCATATAAATTAAATTAAATAAATAAATAAATAAATAAATAAAGTAAGAGTAGTACCAATAGTAATAGGCGCCTTGGGTGCAATCCCAAAACAACTGGAGCACCACTTGGACACCATTGGCATTGACAAATTTGCCATCAGTCAATTGCAAAAGGCGGCCTTACTAGGAACTGCTTCCATCCTGCGACGATATCTGTAATACCATCAAACATCCACATCTGTCTATCCCAGGTCCTTGGTAAGGACTTGATAGGTAGACAAAAATGCCAAATCCAGTTTGAACATCTGGCTGACTGTGCGATGATTAATAATAATAATAATAATAATAATAATAATAATAATGATGATGATGATGATGATGATGATGATGATGATGATAGCAACACGAAGAATAGTATCAGTTTTTTTGTTGCCAATGCATACATTATACTATCTATTTCTCTTTCATACTGTGTTATGATAATAGTAGCAATAATCTGTGGTTAGGACTTGACTTATTCAGTTTCCACCAGACTTAGACTATGAATCTAACTATAGGTTACACACACATATCACTATTTCTTCCCAATACATTCATAATAATACCTTTTTTTACAAATGCATTATAACAATAATATTTTTCTCTGACATATTAATCACTTTTACTTGTAGTCTATTTCAATAATAATAATAATAATAATAATAATAATAATAATAATAATAATAATAATAATTTTTCTTGCCAATACAAACATTGTAGTATCTTTTTTCTCTTACTGTGTTCAAACCAGAATAAAAAACAGTGTCTTTTTCTTCCAGTACATTGAGAAAAGTATTGCTTTTCCTAATGCACTGCAATAATAATATTAATTGGTGGAA
>NW_015437523.1:0-1014 GCF_001527695.2 Protobothrops mucrosquamatus | reverse complement strand
TCAATCACCACCCTGCTTTCCAAATACTTAAATGTAAAACTGGAAAACCAATAAAAACTTGTTATAAAAAATATTTAATGTGGTATTTTGAGATTTGTATTAAAGATATCTGTATGTCATTGAATTATTGGTTAACCCAGCCGCCACTTTGCTTTTCAAATACTTAAATGTAAAATTAGAAAATCAATAAAACCTTTTTAAAAAAAAAAATTCAATGGAGAAAAGAAATTAGGTTTTACTCTTAGGGAAGAAAAAGCAAATATCAAGGTACAAAATTGGTGGAACTTGGCTCAATAGCAGTAACTGCGAGAGGGATCTTTGTTACATATTTTATGTTATATGTTATGAACATATCACAAATATAAGTTATGATTATAGAGGGCCTGTAATGCAACCATAGTTAGCCTTTTTGTGAGATCACATTGGGGAAACTCGCGTTGCTGGAATGTGTGTACTACTGATAAGGAAAGATTCTGAGTGCCTGTATGAACGATCTATTATTGATGATACCAGGTAGAGCATCAGTGGGCGTAAGGAGTGTAGGATGTTGCCTTTTTTTATGGAGTCTTGGACCAAAGCATGAGGATGTAAAGTTCTTGGCATGGCTGGGGCAGGATTGCACATGGATTCTGAGTAAACAAGTTGGGTATAAAGAGAAAACTGGGATGAACCAGACCCCAAATTTCAAGACACCTTTGTTGGAGCAGGGGACACCCTGAATCTGCTTTCCAGCCCACTCTAACATAGCCTGATCACCTGTGTTGAGAGGATATGTGAGTATTGTGTGAATGAGTAGCCTAGTTGGGCAGCAATAGTTACAGCAACCTGAGTAGCCTTGTTGGGAATAACTTACTGTAGTAAAATAACTTTAAAATTAGACAAGTATATGTATAAATAAAAAGGGACTAATTAAGCATGCATGCCTTGCTTTTTGTCCAAATAACACAAGAATAAAAGAACTACTGGAAAACTTCACTTGAGGGGCCTGAACTCAATGTTATGACATCTTGAAGT
>NW_015437522.1:0-1015 GCF_001527695.2 Protobothrops mucrosquamatus | reverse complement strand
TCCTTCCTTCCTTCCTTCCCTCCCTCCCTCCCTCCCTCCTTCCTTCCTTCCTTCCTTCCTTTCCTAATTTCTACAGTTATGTTCAGAGATTCTCATTTTTCTGAGCACACACCAGAGCCGAATGTGATTGACCTAATCAAAGACCTTTCTGTACAAATAGTCCTCTACTTATAACCATTCATTTAGCGACAGGTCAAAGTTACAATAGCGCTGAAACAAGTGACTTATGACCATTTTTCACACTTAAGGCCATTGCAGCATCCCCATAGTCACGTGATCAATTCAGGCACTTGGCAGGTGGCATGTATTTCTGAATTCAGAGATCTTTTGAAGGACTTTCTTTGTTTTTTCCATGTCTGTTTCGATCCTCAGTGCCTTTACAGATGTCGGTGTAGTACTGCTTCTTGGCTCTTCTAACACCTCTGAAACTCCTTGTTCCTTTTGGATTGTAGTCTTTCTTGACGTTGGCTTCTCTTCTAGGCAATTCTATATTTTCCTTGGACATCCAGGTTGCTTCCTTCCATTTCTTCATTTTTGGCAGCCTCTTTTCCTCCTTAAATTCCTACCGTATTTTCTCTGTTAATGAGGCTCAGCTCTTCACAGGGGCTTCTGATGTTCTCCTTGAGAACAGTGGGCTCAAGATCATATTGTGAAAACTGACTGGCTTTCTTTTTCTGTTTTAGCTTAATTTGGGGTTTGCATGTGAGCAGCTCATTCCTGTTCATGTATAGCAGGTCAGAAAAGTCAAAATGGTAACCATGATCGTGTGATCAAAACCCCACTTGCTTTTTATGCACAATGCATAAGAGTAGAGTTCGATCCCACTGTCTTGGTTGCCATCTTAACTTTTCTGACATAGCCTGCAGACCCTCCTGGCTCTCAGCCTGCCTTTAGAAGTGTGCAGCAAGTCTTGTTTTGGGACCTGCCGAATTCACCCAGCTGCTGCATCCAAGATGGATGACCAATTGTCCCAGTCCAATGCCCCTTTAAAATGCCAGGCATCCTTTGGCTGAGA
>NW_015437521.1:0-1015 GCF_001527695.2 Protobothrops mucrosquamatus | reverse complement strand
CAGCTCATTTATGGCTCCTCTGATCCAGTCCTGAGTGATAAAAGGCAGTTTCCTTCCTTCTTCAGCATGGTTCCCAATGAAAATTTGCAATATGAGGGGATTGTTCATTTACTGAAACATTTTGAATGGAACTGGATTGGCCTCTTGGTCCCAGAGGATGAGAGTAGGGAAGCTTTTATTCAAAATCTCCAACCAAAGTTCTTCCAGAATGATATTTGCATTGCTTGGATGGAGTTGATCCCAATTTTAAAGGATGCAATCTTAAATAAAGAGGCTGTTTTTGAACGTATAGACAAAATAATAGACACTATTTCAGTGAAGAATGTCAGTGTATTCCTTGCCTATGGAACTATCCAATCTATGCAGATTTTACAATGGGGGCTATATTCCAAAGAAGTTTATCACAAGGACCCAATAGATCACAGAGTGTGGATCATGACTTACCAGTGGGATTTCACTGTTACTTTATCATCACTAGGAAGAGTCCTAGTCCAGACTTTCAATGGTTCCCTATACTTCTCACTCCACACAAGGATTGTGCCAGAATTTCAGGAATTTCTTGAGAGCATAAAACCTTCTTTAAGTTTTTTTCCTTATGTTAATTGGTTCTGGGAGTCTGTATTTCATTGTTCACCCCCTCTATATCAGAAAGGAGTTAAACGCTGCACTGGGAAGGAAAAACTCAGGAAAGTCCCCGGCTCTGTGTTTGAAATGAAGATGTCTGGAGAGAGCTACAATATCTACAATGGGGTTTATCTTGCCGCTCATGCTGTGCAGGCAATGCACTCAAGAAGAGCAAAGTTAGCTCATCTGAGAAATCAGGATATATCAATTCTTCAGCATTTTCAGCCATGGGAGGTATGTCATTGCTCTTCTCAGATACATTTATGGAAACCCTGAAGAGGATGGGAAGTGAAGCAACAATAAAAACACTCTGAATTTGTTTCTCTGCAACAGTCAATTAACCTTTAGCATTTTGTTTTGTAACTAATGCAGCTCAATCATATAAAAAAAA
>NW_015437520.1:0-1015 GCF_001527695.2 Protobothrops mucrosquamatus | reverse complement strand
GCACTTCAGGTCTGGTGGTAAGAGGCACTGGTCACCAAGAAAGAATACATTCAGGTAACTTGTAAATGTAGCGTAGAATGACCACAGCTCAGAATAAACTGAAATAATGAAGGACTCTTAAGAAGAACAAAGGGCTTCTTTAGAGTTGATCAAAATAAAAAGTTAACTATATTCTTCCAAGTCATTTATGATTATACCTTGGAATCAAGCTATTTTCCAAAGTGCCTGAAGGCAGGTCAAGAAGCAACGGGTGGAAACTAACCAAAGAGAGAAGCAACCTAGAACTAAGGAGAAACTTCCTGACAGAACAATTAACCAGTGGAACAACCTGCCTCCAGAAGCGGTGAATGCTCCAACACTGGAAGTTTTTAAGAAGAAACTGGACAGCCATTTGTCCGAAATGGTATAGGGTTTCCTGCCTGAGCAGGGGGTTGGACTAGATGACCTCCAAGGTCCCTTCCAACGTTATTATTATTATTATTATTATTATTATTATTATTATTATTATTATTATTATTATTATTATTATTATTATTATTATTATTTATCTTTATCCATTAAATTTATATGCTATCCATTTCATTGCCAAGCAGCTGTTTACCCATGGTTAATTTAAACATGTTTTACTCATGAACCCATTCTTTGGGGCAAATGTGCCATGTTGATATGTTGTATATAGTATGTTTAAATGTGTGTTATGTATGTATACACTTTGAGAGCAAGCAACTAAATTTCATTTTTAATGTGTGCCAAAGTGCCCGCAGTAAAAAATAACAATAAAGATTGTCTGTCTGTCTGTCTGTCTGTCTGTCTGTTTGTCTGCCTGCCTGCCTGCCTGCCTGCCTGCCTGCCTGCCTGCCTGCCTGCCTGCCTGCCTGCCTGCCTGCCTGCCTGCCTGCCTGCCTGCCTGCCTGCCTGCCTGCCTATCTATCTATCTATCTATCTATCTATCTATCTATCTATCTATCTATCTATCTATCTATCTATCTATCTATCTATCTATCTATCTATCTAT
>NW_015437519.1:0-1015 GCF_001527695.2 Protobothrops mucrosquamatus | reverse complement strand
TGACATTCGGTGAGCAAAGGATTTGTCTATCCCGAGCATGTGAAGACAGACTCTGGCGGATTGAGCGGATGAGACCTATTAAAATAGGACCAACGGTCATGAAGGCAGTTTCTGCAAGCGATGTGGTACGCTGAGAGCACGGCAAGACACGAAAGACGCCCTGGTCAACCACTGCGCCCAGCCCATCTCCAACTGTCTCAACTTTTGTCCTGCCATTGGAACAAGATGAAATCTGGGAAGAGAGAGTGAGGCTGACTATGCGCACCTCTCCCTCACTTTAATCCAATCCACGCGCAAGTCTTGACATCTTGACTTTTCCTAACTCCCATAAATTTCAAAGTCCTGTGGCGATAGGCGAGCGGTGAAGCAGCAGGTGTGGATTCACTGGGAGCTGTGGACGCGGACCTGCACACAGGTGGCTCAGGTCTAATGGTCGCTTCTTGCTGATGAAGCAACAGCTGGATTCGGCGTCTATCTGAGTGACTGAGCAGCCCTCTTTAGGACCACACTGCTCACCTCCGTAGTATGAGGAAGGGGCTAGAAAATGTGCCCTAAACATTGTTGCTTCTTTCAAACCCTGTCCAGCCTACCGTGGTTGGAGGGGATCCCACCTCATGCGGTCGAAATACAAAACTTAAGACGAAACACAAGGTGTTACCACTTATCATTGGTACATGGAACATACGTATGCTTCAAGACAACCCATCAGCAGATCGCCCAGAAAGAAGAACAGCTCTGGTAGCCAGAGAGCTTGCAAGATTTAACATTGACATTGCGGCCCTGTGTGAAACTCGTCTAGCCAATGAAGGTCAGCTCACAGAAACAGGAGGCGGTTACACATTCTTTTGGTGTGGACGTAGCAGTGACCAACGTCGTGAGTCTGGAGTTGGCTTAGCGGTTAAGAACCATCTTGTCCGCCAACTTGCCAGTCTTCCAAAGGGTGTGAATGATCGACTCATGACACTGCATCTCCCACTACTAAGTGGAAAGCAAGCCACACTGATCAGTGCCTATG
>NW_015437518.1:0-1015 GCF_001527695.2 Protobothrops mucrosquamatus | reverse complement strand
CTTCCTTCCTTCCTTCCTTCCTTCCTTCCCTCCCTCCCTCCCTCCCTCCCTCAATTCAATCCCTTCTAGCACTGATGATGTTTCCTGGTTTGGGGTCAGGAAACATCTGGGAGAAAACAAGCTAGCTGAGAGAGCACCCAAGGACCCTTCAGGTTAAGCCGGAGCTACAAAGATTCTCCTTTATTTGTGCTTGTGTGTTGTGAGCACACAGAGCCTTTGGAAGCGGGTTGTGAGATCCAGGCCATCCCATTAAGCAGCCCAAAGCTGTGGGGGGGAGTCACCGAAATTCCCTGAAGGTCCCAATTGTGTTTGGTTAACCTGGGTTTGACATTTAGCCTCCCGGCCACCCCCATCTGCTCTCTCAGCCCCATCACTGCCCCCTTTCCCCCTAATTATGGACTTTGGACTGCTGGAAAAACTCATTATGGGCTCCCCCTAAACTCCCCCCAAACCATACTTGGAGGCCAGAATTCCCAGCAGGCTGGTCTTTTCTCCTCTCCTAGATGTTTCCTTCGGGGAAAAGCTGATGCCAATGGCTATCTGGTGGCTTTCCTGGGCCGGGCTGGGCCAGCCAGGACCTCTCCCTGATTCCAAAGGGATAGAGCAGCCTTTGCCCAGAGCGGGAGAAACAGGCCTGGGGAATCTTATCTCCCAGAAGAGGTGGCTGGTTGGAGCCATCAAGATCTGCTGAAAAGCATCATTTCCGTTCCCAGGCACCTTAGGAAATGCACACACACACAAACACACACACAGAGAGAGCAGAACTTTGGAAAGCTGCAACTGCGCAGCTGAATCAACACTTCCGTCCATCCTCCGGGCTGCTCCCCCTTAGCAGGGCTGACCTGGAAGCCAAGCTGGACCTGTGGCGGGATCTCAGGGCGTTGCAGTTATTCACACACACCCAAAGCCAGAGCAAAATCCTCCAGGCTCTCTTCCAGGGCTCACTTTCCAGTTCCTTCATCCTCCCCTTGGTCTTCCCAAATCCTCTCCCAGTTTCTCCCAATGCTTCTTAAAG
>NW_015437517.1:0-1015 GCF_001527695.2 Protobothrops mucrosquamatus | reverse complement strand
GGCTAAGATTTCAGCCTATGTGAAGGATTATTCACAAGAAAGATATATAATGGTTTGGAGAAGGTGGATAGATTATATAGAAAGGAAATATGGAACTAAAAAGTTTCATTTGGTTTTTGAGTAAATTTGTGATTGTTAATATAGTAGATTTTATTAAAATTAAATAATTTGTAATAATGATATTTAATATGTTAGTTTGAAAGAGAGCTAAAGGATGTCGTAGAATTGTTAACTTAAGGATGATGTAATTTAAGACAGAATATAATCATTGTATTGTATTGTAAACCCTGTGTGTAGCTCTGGGAAGTCGGGGGGAAGGGAGGGGGGAGGGAAGGGTGGGGTACGAGGGAGGGGGGGTTATATTGTAAAAATTTGAAAAATTTTCAATAAAAAAAAAAAAGTTAAAATTTAGAGGTACTCACCTTCACCTTCTTTCCAAAGCAGCCCTTGAGCTCAAACCCAAAACTCCCTTTACTACCCTGACTCAAATGGACAAGGCCTGGGAAACCCATCCACAGACACAAGGGGTCTGCTGCTGGCAAGATGGGGCTTACCAGTCTCAGTCCATTGGAGAGGTTAGCTTGGAGTCCCATCTGGGGTGCCAAATTGTTAGAAGTAAGTCTTCATCCTGGTTCATCCAAGCCGGGAATAAATAAGCAAACATGGTGACTGCTTTGGGAAGAAGGTTACAGTTTATTGCAGAAGACAGATAAGCAGCAGAGGAGAAGAAAAGAGAGTGAGCACATGGGCAGGAGATCTTTTTATACACCCCTCCCAGCCCTGCTTGGGATAGTTTCCTGTTCCTGTGGCATGAAGTTTGAGGATATTTCTGAGTGTTTTTCTAGGCCTTGATATCTGTGGTTTAATCCCATTATCATATCCTGCTTCCCAGGTGATGGGGCTAATGACTCTTAAGAGCTTCTTTTGTCTTGAGATCCCTGGCTCCAAACTTCCTGATGGTTCCACATCTGCATATGTATAAGACTAACTACTGCCCTGGGCAAAGAGATGAGGC
>NW_015437516.1:0-1015 GCF_001527695.2 Protobothrops mucrosquamatus | reverse complement strand
CTCCCCTTTCCTTCCTTTCTCCATTTCCTTCCTCCCTCCCTTCCTTCCTTCCATCCACCCTCCCTTTCCTTCCTCCTTCCTTCCTTCCTTCCTTCCTCACTCCCCCTTTCCTTTCTCTTTCCTTCCTTTCCTCCCTCCCTCCCTTTCCTTTTTTTCTCCATTTCCTTTCTCCCTCCCTCCCTCCCACCTTTATGGCATGCTTGCATTTTCATTGGCAGCGTTTCAAGAATCTTTTTTCAAACTTTTAATTGCAAATCTGATAACCTCCCTCCCTCTCTTTCTCCTTCTTTCCCATCCATCCCTCCCGTTTCCTTCCTTTCTCCATTTCCTTTCTCCCTCTCTCCCTTGTTCCTCTCTCCCTTTCCTTCCACCCTCCCTTTCCTTCCTTCCTCCCTCCATCCTTCCCTCTTCCTTCCTTCCTTCCTTCCTTCCTTCCTTCCTTCCTTCCTTCCTTCCTTTCCTTTCTCCTTCCTTCCTCTCTCCCCCCCTTCCCTCCTTCCCTCCCTCCCCACATACCCAAAATGAATCTATTTCAACATATCAACAGAAGAGAATATCTGAAGCACAGGGTTGAACTGTGGGGTCCTTAATGGTCTCCCAGCTTGGTGATTTCCTTGCAGATGTTTCACTAACTGACTCAGTGCAACTGAGGTTTGCTCACTGTTTTAGGTAGAGTAGCTGACCCACCAGTGTTGGTGGGGATGTAAGTAGGGAGCGAGCCCCACACTCCCTGGCGCTGATCACGTTACCTAGTCAGGTAATGAAATGACTGCAAGCCAACCACCAAGCCACTGGGCTCCACATATTCCACGGTATTTTTTTTTTTTACGGCTGAATTGATTCACCAGAAAGTTATCCCATCTGTTCTTCTGGGCAATTATAAATGCAAAAAGGGAGCCATTAATTTACATGCAACAAAATACTTTCTTCTTTTCCAAAAAGAGAATGAGCCATTTAAATGCATACATGATCTTTCCCGGACTTTTTTTTTAAATTTTTTATTTTCCAAGAGGTT
>NW_015437515.1:0-1015 GCF_001527695.2 Protobothrops mucrosquamatus | reverse complement strand
TGTACTCTTAAATTAACAATTTTCAAACCAACATGCACTTAAACTTTTATTACCTATGTAATAAAAAGAGGAAAAGAGAAATACTTGACATCATTGAAAGGTTAATGAATCTGATAATTAACTTAGTACTTAGATCTTAAGAACATTTTTTCATTATGAATTATTCAGCAGGATGTGTTATGTGGAAATATTGGCTGATAAACCAGTTTGGCACTTTTTACATAGTAGTATTATTTGCAATGACATAGGAAGTTGCATTCTTGTTTTATTCAGCATCTCTTTAAAGTTAGTACGATAGTTTTTAAAAATTCCTCTACTATTTCATTCTTTTATTCTTCTTTATCACTGGATATAACATATTGGTTTCATATAATATTGATGTTATTTAATTTTTTTAGTATTATAATGGCTTTTAGTTTAATGCAATATACTAACTGAATGACTCGTCATATCCTAGAGCTCTTTCTCTGGGAAGAAATGTAGCTTTCCCCCCAATATGAAAGTGTAGATTTAGGGAAATGCTATCTGTTGAATTTATCTCCAGATACAGACATATGTGAAAAGAGTGACAGGAAAGTCAAAAATGTGATTTTTTTGGGCTTACAGTTTATTATATGGGTATCCAATGTTTTGGCTTGCCTAGTCCATATTAAGTGAAGAGGAATTGTCTTGGGCTGCAAGTTTAGTTTCATAATATAGAATCGTTTAATAATAGCTTACAATCTTGTGAAACCGCATTACTACTCCAGGATTGCATTGTGGATCACAGATTGTACACACCTGGTTTTTGTTTTTTGTTTTTTGTTTTTTGTTTTTTTATTATTATTATTATTATTATTATTATTATTATTATTATTATTATTATTATTATTATTATTATTATTATTATTATTATTATTATTATTATTATTATTAATTGAATTTATATACCGCCCTATCTCCCTTACGGGACTCAGGGCGGTGAACAGGCGATAATAAAAACCACGATAAATATACACAAGTTTCTGTTCTAAAA
>NW_015437514.1:0-1015 GCF_001527695.2 Protobothrops mucrosquamatus | reverse complement strand
CGCTTGCCAGCTACGCCTCGGCCGGCGCAGGGGGCGGAACCACGCATGCGCGGCGCTCCCGGGCAGGGAAAGTCCTCGACTTACGACCGGTTGGGTAGTCCTCGACTTACGACCGGTTTAGTCCTCGACTTACGACCGGTTTAGTCCTCGACTTACGACCGGTTGGGGTCGCAGCATTAAAAAGGTTGAGAACCACTGTTCTAGGAAGCTGGAGGCCACTCTCTGGCCTTTCAAAAGTGTTTTTTTTCTCTAGCCAGAAAGGATCCCTTGAACTCTATTGGCAAAAGCAGGAACTCTACCGCCCTCTCAGGCTTGGGGAGGTGATTTCAATGGGCGCAGCCCCTCTTAAAACTGAGATAACTGAGACTCCCCCCCCCCGGCATACAGGTAGTCCTCAATCTGCGATCACACCATTTCTGTCGCTGTGAGACAGTTCTGTTAATGTAGTAAAATGAACAATTATTAGAATAATGATTTGTCTGCATAACTAGAATAATGATTTGTCTGCATAATTGCTAGAATAATGATGTAATGCAGTGGTTCTCAACCTTTTTAATGCCGCGACCCCCAACCGGTCGTAAGTCGAGGACTAAACCGGTCGTAAGTCGAGGACTAAACCAGTCGTAAGTCGAGGACTACCCAACCGGTCGTAAGTCAAGGACTTTCTCTGCCCGGGAGCGCCGCGCGTGCGTGGTTCCGCCCCCTGCACCGGCCAAGGCGTAGCTGGCAAGCGGCAGAGACGGAGCAGGCCGACCACCAGCTGGCCCAGCTCAAGGGAGGTAAGGCACCCGCCGGAAAAGGGGGAAAAAAATGGCAGACAGCCTTGCTTGGCGACCCCCGTGAAATGGTCGATCGACCCCAAATGGGGTCGCGACCCATAGGTTGAGAACCGCTGATGTAATGCATAATCACTGGGAAAATTCACTGGGAAAGTTCTGTGTCAGTAATATGTGGCTAACCAAATGCGCATTGCACAGCACATGGATACTTTGTATGTAGCAAAACCTTCCATTGT
>NW_015437513.1:0-1015 GCF_001527695.2 Protobothrops mucrosquamatus | reverse complement strand
AACACCTGCTGCATCTGCTTCATTTGGGGGAGGGGGCGGTGGGGGGAGATGGAAATAACAGGGACGAGAAACTCTTTGGAGGACGTTAGCCCCTGCCAAGTCTTAATAAGATAGCTGCAAGGGTTTTATTGCAGCAAACATTTGAAGCATTCCCCTTGCCCCTCTTTTAAGGCAAAAAATGCCAGGCAGGCACAACAGAGTGCACGGCACCGTCCAAATTACACAACGAAGAGCCTCGGTTGTGCTGTCTCAGTGTGGCAAGTGGCCTCGCCCGACTTAGAAAATGAGATTTTGCAGGACAAGGTTAAAAGTTCTTCTCCCACTGCCAAGAGGTTAATGAGGTGATAAGACTCACTGACCCAAATTGCAAAGTCAGAGACCCCCACCCCACCATTCAGCCCTCTTTGCTGTGTTCTTCATATATAAACTACGGGGATTACATAGAGCCCTGGACTTACAACCATTTGTTTAGTGACTGTCTGAAGTTACAACAGCGCTGAAAAAAAAGGGACTTATCATTGGTCTTCCCACTTACGACTGTCACAGCGCACCACAGTCGTGTGGTGGAAATTTGGGCACTGGACAACCGGCCTGTATTTGCGATGGCTGCAGCATCCCAGGGTCACATGATGGCCATTTGCAACAAAAAGAGTCAATGGGGAGAAGCCAAATTTAGAATAGAATAGAATAGAATAGAATAGAATAGAATAGAATAGAATAGAATAGTTGAAAGGGACCTTGGAGGTCTTCTAGTCCAGCCCCCCGCTTAAGCAGGAGAACCTATACCATCTCAGACAAGTGACTGTCTAGTCTCTTCTTAAAAATCTCCAGTGATGGAGCGCCCACGAGTTCTGGAGGCAAGCTGATCCACTGGTTGATTGTCCTCACTGTCGGGAACATAATTAGTGATAGAAGGGAGGGGGTATTCTGGGGAGGAGAAGGAGGAGGAGGAGGACAAGGAAGAGGAAGAGGAGGAGGAGGAGGAGGAGGAGGAGGAGGAGGAGGAGGAGGAGGA
>NW_015437512.1:0-1015 GCF_001527695.2 Protobothrops mucrosquamatus | reverse complement strand
TTGAGGTCTTCTAGTCCAACCCCCTGCTCAGGCAGGAAACCCTATACCAGTGGTGGCGAACCTATGGCACGGGTGCCAGAGGCGGCACGCAGAGCCCTCTTTGTGGGCACGCGCGCCATCGCCCCAGTCCTGGGCCTTCAGCTGGGTTTTATAAAACCTTTTCGCTTTAGGCCTCCGCCACTGTGTGCAAAAAAAAAATCAATCAGTCAATTTCAACTTCTCGTGGGGAAAAAAAGATCTTGCAAAGTTGGAATTGATTGATTGAACTTTTTAGTCCCACCCAGTCTGCCATTACCACTGCAGCCACGCCCACCCAATGGGCCACGCCCACCCAATGGGCCATGCCCACCCGGCACCCGACGATGCATAAGTGGGTTTTGGGTTGCAGTTTGGGCACTCGGTCTCTAAAAGGTTCGCCATCACTGCCCTATACCATTGCAGACAAATGGTTGTCCAATCTCTTCTTTAAAACTTCCAGTGTTGGAGCATTCACAATTTCTGGAGGCAGGTTGTTTCACTGATTATTTGTTCTAACTATCAGAAAATTTCTCCTCTATTGCTTCTTGTCCTGCCTTCAAGTGCTCTGGAGAATAGCTTGACTCCCTCTTCTTCGTGGCAACCCCTGAGATATTGGAACACGTCTTGTTTCAGTTCTTTCTATCATTTCTAGATCCATCTTGATATACAATTGGGGAAGAATAAGACACCAATTACCTTGAAAGAATTAAACAAGGAGGATCCAGCTTTTCTTCCATCACACACTTGTTGAGGATCAACATCTCTGCCAGGGAAATCCTTATGGAATGTGTTTTGTTATGCACAGGGCTTTTTTTCAGCCGGAACGCGGCGGAACCGCGTTCCGGCACCTTTTTCCGGGCCGGCCGCACCGGAAATAGCCCCTCCCACACCGGAAATAGCCCCTCCCAAATTTTACTTGCATTCCTGTTCTCTAAAGGGGCGGTCCTAGGGTTTGATGAGGGCGTGGCCAGGTTTGAGTTCCGCCACCTTTTCTCCG
>NW_015437511.1:0-1015 GCF_001527695.2 Protobothrops mucrosquamatus | reverse complement strand
TAGGTGAGCTGCCCGAGGTAGGAGTTGAGTTCCCGAGTCGTCCCTTGTGGACGATGTAGGTGAGAACTCCTCCGGAGCCCCGGGCTTCTCCGCGATCCAGGACGCCTTCGCCGTAGCGAAGCTAGAAGCCGCCGCCACCGCTGCAACTTAAAGCTAACAGTGAGTTTGCCTTGTAAGCAGACGAACCGACCCTGGAAGTCTGTTTTGTATTTTTGGACTATACTCTAACTTGGATATTACGTTCTTCCCTATATCTGAGTTGGATTGAGGGAAAGTGAACTTAAAATGGCGATGGCTTGATACTTTTCAGCAAGAAGTGAAAGTGATTTCCGCTTTGAACTTTTGCTACTTTTAACTGGCGCATTATCCGCTTTGGCTGAATTGCCTATAAGACTTTTTAACAAATTGGACTTTATTGCAAATATGGCTTCGAAAAAAACTGTGCCTTCGATTGTAAAATATACATCTCCAATGACCCAGACACCCCAGCCAACTTCAAAAACTTCCCACCCGTCACACCCTCCATCTTCTTCGTCCCCACCGCCCTCCGGCAGAGAGCTGCAGGATCTGATGGCTGCAACTATTAAGCAAATGACCGAGATGTTTCAAGAGATGGATGTTAAAATGCAAAATAGATTTGATCAACTATCGCAGCAACAACTGGATTTATCACAACAGCAAGATCTAGCACAGAAGCAGGATGATTATTGTGCGAATGTGGCAACTGCTTTTAAAGGTTTGGCTGACTATGTGGACGCAATAGCAGAAAGGGTGGAAGAGAATGAGCAAAAAGCAGAAGGAAGTGACCATAGACTCGAGCTTGTAGAGGAGAGTCTGGAAAATGTTAAGAGTGATGTGCTGATCGCCCAATTTCGTGATATGGAGTTTGCAATTCGGATTCGTGGATTGGCTGAGGATCCAAAGGAGAACTTAAGACAAGTAATTGCAGATGCACTTGGGGATGCTTTGTCGTGTGGTCAAGAAATTTATCTGGAAATAGAGCGTGTTTTTAGGG
>NW_015437510.1:0-1015 GCF_001527695.2 Protobothrops mucrosquamatus | reverse complement strand
TTTTTTTTTCTTTTCTTTTTTTGTATAAGTAAGGGATGGTGTTAAACTATCTTGCTGAAATGGTAATGAATAATTTTTATTAACACGGAGGAGATGGATTGTTTAAGTTTAGACTTTGGAGTTAGAGATATTAATATTTGTTTACTTGTATTTGAATATCAGCCTAGGTTGGTTTGGGAAGTCCGGGGGGTGGGGGGATGGGATATAATATTGTGAAATATTTGTGATGTATTTCTTTTTTTTTTATGATAAAAATAAAAATTTTATATTGAAAAATGATGATGATGGTGGTTTGCAGAGTCAAGCGGATGTTTAGACTGGATTTGGCATCTTTATCCACCTATTCGAGTCCTTCCCAAGGACCTGGGTAGGCAGTTGTTGTTTGATGGTACTAAAGGTATCGTTCCAGGATGTAAGTTTTTCTAAGTAAAGCTGCCTTTTGCAATTGACTGATGGTGATTTTGCCAATGCCAATGGTATTTAAGTGGTGCTATAGTTATTTTGGAATTGCACCCAGGGCACCTGTTACTGTTGGTACTTTCTTTTGCCAGAGTTGTTCCACTTTTATCTGCAGGTTTTTGTACTTTGTGATTATTACATAAACAAAAATGTGAAATCACAGCTGCCAGTGCTTTAGCTGGTGTCAGCCTTCATACACATCATATTCTTCTCAAGAACCTAGAATGCTGTAATGTATCAGCTTAGTACAGGGGTGTCAAACTGGTGGCCCATGGGCCAGATGCGTCACATGCAGGCCACACCCACCCCGGCTCCGCAAAGGCAAAAAAGTCGCAATACATTACAATATGTCAGGTCACGTGATCGATGTACAAAACTAGAACACTGTTTGGGCACGAGGGCTCCTGGGATTCCAGTCAATCCCAGGAGTGTTTGCAAATATTATGTTTCCAAAATGCTTAGTCTGGTAATGGGCTGGTAGACTAATAAAGGGAGTTGACTGGAAGAGAGGCTGACTAGATCAAGCATATTCTAAGAAGAGAGCCCATTTATAATC
>NW_015437509.1:0-1015 GCF_001527695.2 Protobothrops mucrosquamatus | reverse complement strand
TGTGATGCCTAATAGTTGAATTTGAATATTTTTACACACTTTTCAAGGGGTACGTAATCTGATGAGTACAAGTGTATTCAACTCCACAAACTCGTATCACAATTTCTTCTGATTGGTGAGATTTCATCTTGAGATCCAGAAGCTGCTACTGGAATGTTCTGAAGAAACTTTCCAATTTCCATTGTGCCCACGGTTCTTTCCATGGGCCTGGAAATCAGAGCGTTCTCTCCTGGGTTAATTCTTCCCTTGAAATAAGACTCTCGCCCCTTCTCTACCTTTTGGCCCACTCCCTCCTTCCACACAGAACAAACTGCACTCTTGGTTATTAATGAGCCAATTCACCCTTTTCTCTCCTTTTTGCCTCCCACCTGATCCTCAGTGCTACCTTTGCTCTCTGCTTAGCAATTCGAGTTATGCCGGCCGTAACTTTTGCCTCCTGGGAAGACCTCTGTGTTGCAGGAATACAGTCCTTGCTAAGGGCAAGACACAGGTTTCTTGCACTTGGTTGCACTTTCTTATAATTTTAATAATGATACCCTTGTAATATGGAAGGTTTCTGCCTTAGCATCCAGGTGCTTGTAACTTTCTAACTGCAAAACAAGGGACTCTCTCAGGCTGAATAGCCAAGGACTTTTTCAGTTGTACATGCTAGAGGTTTCAGCTGGCAGAAATTGTATCTTTTCTCAACAGATTTAAGTGGCTCATGATGCTCAAAATGCCTTTTCCCATGCAAATGTTCTCCTTTGAATACAATGATTTTAAATGGTTATGTTATTATGGGATGCTTAACTTACTGTCCATGTTTCTGAATTTACCGGATTTCTTCCATCCAATCAACTATTCTTTTGTACTTTTTCTACTGTATGTGTCCTGGGCTCCTCTTTTCATTAAGGGAAACCTCCTTGTAAGATTAATAAGTTGCCTTTAAATGATCTTCTAATTTGAACAAGAGTGCCATGGCAGAATCTAGGTGTCTGACCTGCCCCAACTGGGTCCCTTAGGAAGGAAAGACCCT
>NW_015437508.1:0-1015 GCF_001527695.2 Protobothrops mucrosquamatus | reverse complement strand
AAAATAAAATAAAATAAAATAAAATAAATAAAATAAAATAATAAAATAAAATAAAATAAAATAAAATAAAATAAAATATAAAATAAAATAAAATAAAATAAATAATAAAATAAAATAAAATAAGATAAAATAAAATAAAATAAAATAATAAAAAAGAAGAGCTTATCCTGCGCCAGATTTCCCCCCACCCCTCCCTCGCACCTGTAGGGAGGCGATCACGTGACGCCACGGGATCCACGTGATAAGACCCTTCTTCCTCCTCCCCCCCCTCTCCGGCCGGAAATGCGAGAAGGGAGATGGGCGGAACCTCCCGGCCCACGGACCAGCCGCGGTTAAAACCAACGAGCAGGGCGGCCTAGAGAGGCGTGGGAATTTGTGGGTGTGCGGGGAGGGGCGGCGCATTTCTCCTCTGACACTCCGGGATGTGCAGTTTGCAGTCGGTGCGCAGACAAGCCGAGACGGTGGCTGCGAGCGGAGGGTGGGGAACTGCAGCCGCGGGTGCAAAAGAGGGGGTGCATCGGAGTTGGGGTTCCTAAAGAAAGGGGGGGTGCAGAGGGCACAAGCCTGCATTCAGCCCCTCTTCCCCAAGCGGGCATCCTCGAGGTAAGGAGGTCTGCGAAGGCCATCGTCAGCTACAGCCATCCAGTTCGGGGAAGGGAGCGACGGAGGGGAAAGCGGCGGGTTCAGACGACTTGCTCTGCCAGCTTTGGGGTGTTGCGTGTTCTGCCAGCCGGCTGGCTTGAGGGTTTGGGTGTGCATGCCTGGTTTCACTTGCTTAGCTTAAGAATGATTGTGGGAAGCCTTGCAAACCGGATCTGTAAGTGGGGTCCGCTGTTGTGGAAGTGAAAGGCAGTTCAGACGAGTGCCTGCGGAGATTCTCAGTCATCCAGGTCATGGTTGTCCCAAAGGTGCTTTTTCGGGACTTTCTTGTTTTTTTCTTTGAAGACGTTTCGCTTCTTATCCAAGAAGCTTCTTCGACTCTTGACTGGATGGTGGGGAATGGAAGGAGTTATAT
>NW_015437507.1:0-1015 GCF_001527695.2 Protobothrops mucrosquamatus | reverse complement strand
TGAAAAGGATGGAAAGTTCAGACTTTAAGATAAAAATCCTAGGCTAACTTTAACTGCAGATGGGAACTTTACAAAGGCTGTTAACAGTCCTCAATCCACTTGAAGTGTGTCTCCTGACAATCATGATTAGTGTTATTACTGTCTTTATATTTGTTATTATTACATTTGAAATAATCACCAATTTAGAATAGCAGGCCCCAGAAACTCTTAACATATAGGAGCATATTGTTTGTCATCTCTTGGAAGAAATTGTCTCTGGCTGACATTAAGCAATAAAGGGATTTATAAAGGATGAGAGCAAGTCTCAAAATAGCAAGGGGGTGAACTAGCTTTGCATCAGCTGGCTAGCAGAGTTCAAAGGATGTCAGGTCATATGATCTTTCTTCCTCCAATGTCATCTTGTATCTTGGCAGATTCGGTGCCAGTTCCTGCTTCCACACAAAATGGTGCTAGCTTTTCCCACCAGAGTGGTATCTATTTATCTACTTGCATTTTTACATTCTTTTGAACTGCTATGTTGGCAGGAGCTCACTCTGCTCCCTGGTTCTAGTTCACCCACTGGGATGTGCTCTAGATCAGGGCTTTTCAACATTTTCACCCATTGTACCACTTTTAGGATATGGCAATATCCGAGTACCACCAGTCGCCTAGCAAGGTGTCAAAAACTTGATGACCCCCCCCCCCAAAAAAGGAAAAAGGTGATAAAGTACAGGTAGTCCTCGACTTACAACAGTTTGCTTAGTAACTGTTCGAAGTTACAATGGCACTGAAAAAAGTGCCCCCCAAGCCACAGTCGAGAAAGACACCTGCCTGCCCGCCTGGCCGTGCTCTTCCTCCTGTCCGAGGTTTTCACTGTTGTGAGCATTTCTGTTGAGGATTGGCAGTGGAGGTGGGGTGGGGTGTGTTTTTTTTTATTCTCCCCATCTGCTGGGTGGTTGCAGCAGGTTTTGGACACTTCACGTGACCCTTGGACACTGACCGTCATAAATATGAATCAGTTGCCAAGCATCTGAAT
>NW_015437506.1:0-1015 GCF_001527695.2 Protobothrops mucrosquamatus | reverse complement strand
GTGGCATACACCCCCTTCTTGTTTCCTCATCCTCACACCCCTCCCGGGCACCCTCCGTAACCATCCCGTAGCTAGCGCTCACTTGTTCAGACCGCTGCTGGGGAGTTACTAAAAGCGTTGGGGGGGGATGTTGTCCTTCCCTCTGTTTTGAACGAGTTGTAATCCTATGCCTACTGGTGCCATTGAAAAGTAGTTCCTCTTTATTACGATCTTTAACCCTCCATCCTCTTGTCCTTCAAACTCTGTTCCACCGTTGTGCGTGTTGTTACTCCATTCCATGACAAGATTGCTTTTCAGACGCCTTGCCGGTTCCCGTGGAAAATGTTCATCAAGGACCATCCGTTGGTGACCCAGTGGAAGTTGTCCATCCAGTGTTGGGTGAACAGTTGGTGGGGGGTGCAGGTGCCGGGGGATCTTCTTCTTCTGGTCATGCAACTCAATAGGCATAGGATGACAACTCGTTCAAAACAGAAGGAAGGACAACATCCCCCCCTCCCAACGCTTTTAGCAACTCCCCGGCAGCGGTCTGAACAAGTGAGCGCTAGCTACGGGATGGTTACGGAGGGTGCCCGGGAGGGGTGTGAAGATGAGGAAACAAGAACGGGGCGTATGCCACGCAGAACCGAGGTGGGCAGGAGAGAAAAGAGAGAACCTCCGCTGTGGTACGAGGGCAACAACAAGCAGGAACGGAGTGGAGACAAGGCGTGTAAGAGCAAAAGGGATGATCCCCCCCTCCCCTCTCCGGACCTGGGATGCAATCACATATGAAATATGGGAGGTGCTACACGAAAGAATGCCGGCAGTTGCTGGCCCCTAAACATGCATAACCTTACAACAACGAAGGGAGCGGCATGGGAGGAAACACAGGCTCGGAGAAGGAGGGGGTTGAATGATGACGTGAGCAGTATGCTGGAAGTACGGCAGGATCAGCTGGGGCCTGTTACTTGCTCCAGGAGCCGTAAACTGACGTTCGGCAATGATATATAAGACTTCAACCGGCTGTTGCCTTTTAGCC
>NW_015437505.1:0-1015 GCF_001527695.2 Protobothrops mucrosquamatus | reverse complement strand
CTTCTTCTTCTTCTTCTTCTTCTTCTTCTTCTTCTTCTTCTTCTTCTTCTTCTTCTTCTTCTTCTTCTTCTTCTTCTTCTTCTTCTTCTTCTTCTTCTTCTTCTTCTTCTTCTTCTTCTTCTTCTTCTTCTTCTTCTTCTTCTTCTTCTTCTTCTTCATCATCATCATCATCATTATTATTATTATTATTATTATTATTTTAGCTGCTTGTTTTAGCATGGAATATCCACTTTCAGAATTGTCAAGTTATTTTGGTTACTCTGCATCTTTGGGTTTTGTGGAACAGGGATAAAATAAGCTTATTTTTCATTAGCATAGGTATAGTACAACTGGAGCAATGAAGAGTTTTTGCAAATGATGACAAAGAACTTCAGTGAATGGGGATCTGAGAGGGCTGTGAGAGATTAAGCTATTGATTAAAGCAAATTGTGTTTTTAGTATATTTCTTTGGAGCGGTTTATAAGTATTTAAACTGATTTATAGATGTGGTAGTCTACAAAGGCCTTCGGTGACAGCCACTAATCTGCTTAAATTTGTGTGCCAGACAAGATAGCAAACTGTGTCCATCTGCAATTTGCCATTCCTCGCCAGTGTTGGCCGGTATCCCAATCATATCAGCAGTGACCATCCGGAAGCTTGACTTCTTTAGTTGAAAAATTAAAAATAAACAGCAACCACTTCCTGTTCTTTAGAAATCTTCTAGGTTTTGTTTTGGGTTTGTTTTTTTGTTTTTTTTTAAAAAAAGGATGCAATGCAGTACGCCATATTTCAATATGAAAAATTAAAGAGTAGTAATAAGGGATCTTTTTTTTTTCCCAAACAAATTTTTATTAATTTTCAAATAAACAAATATACAAATACAGGCATACATTAATATCAATAATAGCTCGTCTGCACCTAGGGTGCCGGCCGAGCATCTCAAAAGTTTAACATCAGTACACTTAATTATTTTATATCTATTTCTACCCACCCACCCACTCCCAATCCCCCCCCCCGGACTTCCCAGAATTGATTA
>NW_015437504.1:0-1015 GCF_001527695.2 Protobothrops mucrosquamatus | reverse complement strand
CCCTCACTCAAAGAAGCATTGACGATTCCCTGGAGCCAGCCTCGTGTAACCTCCCGGGAGGCCAGTACCAGCCAGGAGGGACACGGGTCCAGTAGACATGTGGTGGTGTTCAGCCATCCCAGTATCCTGTCCATGTCCTCGGGAGTCACAGGATCAAACTCTTCCCAGAAAGTGGACTCAAGACCTTCCTCCATTGGCCTGTCTGAACTAGTCCAATCGGAGGCTAACCCGGCCCAGATCCGATCGATTTTGTCATGCAGGTAACACCCAAATTCCTCTGCCCGACCCTGCAGAGGGGCGTCTCGGACCCTCTGATGAAGGAGGGAGCGGGACACCCTAAACAGGGCGGCAGATCGGTTACCTGCAGACGCGATAAGAGTAGAGAAATAATTTCATTTCGCCGTTCTTATCGCCACTAGGTAAGTCCTTAAATGGGACTTTACCAGTGTGCGGTCAGATTCGGAGCGTGTCCTCCAATTACCCTCTAGGCATCTCTTCCGACGCTTCATCACCCTCAGCTCCTCAGAGAACCAAGGAGCCAAGGTAGTCTGGCATCGGATGAGAGGCCGCAAAGGCACGACCCGGTTCAGGGCCCCCGCAGCCGCACCATTCCAGGCGGCCACCAGGTCCTCAGTCGAGCCACGGGTCAAGGTCTCGGGTATTGGCCCAAGCTCCGTCTGGAACCTCTCAGGGTCCATCAGGCACATGGGGTGGAACCATTTTGTCACTTCCAGTTCCGCCTCCCCGTGGTGGGGCGTAGCAGTAGGAAAGGCCAGCCGAAGGAGAGAGTGATCTGACCATGACAGGGGCTCAACAACTATTTCCCCTAAACCACGATCACTCAACCACTGGCTGGAGGCAAAAACTAAGTCCAGTGTGTGTCCTCCGGTGTGGGTAGGGACATCAACTAATTGGGTCAGGTCCATGGCCGTCATGGAGGCCATGAACTCCCGAGCCACCTCAGATGCTTCACCTACCGATGGCAGATTGAAATCCCCCATGACTAACAGTCTGG
>NW_015437503.1:0-1015 GCF_001527695.2 Protobothrops mucrosquamatus | reverse complement strand
GGTCATCTAGTCCAACCCCCTGCTCAGGCAGGAAACCCTATACCATTTCGGACAAATGGCTGTCCAGTCTCTTCTTAAAAACCTCCAGTGTTAGAGCATTCACCGCTTCTGGAGGCAGGTTGTTCCACTGGTTAATTGTTCTAACTGTCAGGAAGTTTCTCCTTAGTTCTAGGTTGCTTCTCTCCTTGCTTAGTTTCCATCCGTTGCTTCTTGTCCTGCCTTCAGGTGCCTTGGAAAATAGCTTGACACCCTCTTCTTTGTGGCAGCCCCTGAGATATTGGAACACTGCTATCATGTCCCCCCTCGTCCTTCTCTTCATTAAATGTTAGGAGCAACATTCAATCACTTAGGTGTGAGTGAAAATAAGATTAGGTTTTAAAATATTTGACAAATGTTTTCAAGGCAAATCCAAATGGCTCTGCTGCACTACACATCCTATGACAAATCATCTGTTGTTTTGGTAAGATTGCTATAGAAATTAATTATTGCATTCTTTGGCAGCTGGCATTTCTCAATATATAGGAACCAGGTGGTGCTCTGGAAGGAGATATTTTCAGCCTCAAAACTTACTCCTAGAGGTCTCTTTCTGAATGTGACCACACTTCCACTTTGCTGGGTTTTTTCCCATCAAAGTGAAGTACCGTGTTTTCCTGAAAATAAGACCTGGTCTTCTTTTTTTTTATTTGCCTCCAAAAGAGGGGGTGTCTTTTCTACAGTCTCACCTTGCAGTGGTAGCACTGACAGCCCCACCCCACCGGCCCACTTTTTCTGTGGCTGCTCACCGCCATTCGCATGTGTTGCCCCCAGCCTCCATTTTGCTGTCAGAGGCCTTCAGGAAATGCCTCTGCAGCTGAGAATGGAGCTCTGGATTGACATGTACAGTGCCCCCCAGTCTGCATTTCAAATTTTGAATCTGTAGCTCGGTTCTCGGCTGCAGAGGCCTTTCCGGAAGGCGTCTGATGGAGAAATGTGGCTGCAGAAGAAGTGGGCCAGCGAGGCAAGGCTGGTGTCAATT
>NW_015437502.1:0-1015 GCF_001527695.2 Protobothrops mucrosquamatus | reverse complement strand
AAAAGAAAAAAAGTGATAAAGTACAGGTAGTTCTCGACTTACAACAGTTCGCTTAGTGATTATTCAAAGTTACAATGGCACTGAAAAAAGTGCCCTCCAAGCCACAGCCAAGCAAGACACCTGCCTGCCCGCCCGGTGGTGCTCTTCCTCCTGTCCGAGGTTTTCATTGTTGTGAGCATTTCTGTTGAGGATTGGCAGTGGGGGTGGGGTGGGGAGGTATTTGGCTTTTATTCCCCCCGTCTGCTGGGTGGTTGCAGCAGGTTTTGGTCATTTCACATGACCCTGGGACACTGTGACCGTCATAAATATGAATCAGTTGCTAAGCATCTGAATGTAAATCACAAGACCCTGGAGATGCTGCAACATTCCAGCTGATCAGCACTTCTTCTGGGCTCAGCAGAAGCAACAGGATCAGCGCTGAGCTCCAGCTGGAGCCTGGCACTGATCTTGGTGCTTCCACTGAACCCTGTCAGTCCCGAAGAAGCGCTGATCCTGGCGCTTCCGCTCCAGCCATCTCTTGCTCAGGCTTGTGCGGTGCTGCCACCAGTTCAGCTCATTCCCTTCCCCAACTACCACTTTTCTAGGATGGTCGCATACCACCTGCCAGGTGCCAATGTACCACAGGTGGTACCCGTACCACTGGTTAAAAAGCCCTGGACTAGAAGACTTCTAAGGTCCCTTCTAGCTCTATTCTGTTTTTAAAAATTTAATAGTGCTATGGCTTTGCACTTGCCAACTATCAATCTTCTCTGGCCTTTGTATGGTGAAGATGGTTACGAGTTTAAATGTCTATGGAGATTCTCAGTCATTTTTATCCCAAAGGTGCTTTTTCAAAAGGCAATTGGATTTTCCTTGTTTTTCCTTGAAGACTTTCGCTTCTCATCCAAGAAGCTTCTTCAATTCTGACAGAATGGTGGAGAATGGAAGGATTTATATTCCTTGCAGTTATCTGGTTGTTAGCATTCTTTCTGAGAGTTGTTGAGGCCACTTGGGTCACCTGAATACTGCAAATGGG
>NW_015437501.1:0-1015 GCF_001527695.2 Protobothrops mucrosquamatus | reverse complement strand
GTTTCATGCCCGTTGCTGGTTGGCTAACTAGCAACAGGGTCTTGCCAGCCAATGGAATTGTGTGATTACAAGCCAGGGGAATCCCATAAAAGAGGGCTCCCCTGGCCCAGAGAGCAGTCCGGATTTACCTTATGCCTTGCCAATAAACCAAGAGCTGACTGTCACTCGACTCGTGTCTTACTGCCTGCGCGATCTAACATTTTTGGTTTTCTTTTCCAAGGCAGAGAAAGAAACCTGGCCTTAGAAATCCTTTTGCAATTGCTAAAAAGCCTCTTGGGGTACTATATCATCAAGATTTGGGCTCCAGACTCAGTAGAGGAAAAACTATATTCTGTGGGTATTTCACTTCTCTAGGATACTACAATCTGGCCATACATCTACGCCAGACTCAGAATGAAATTCAGAATGAGGAGGAGGAAAAAGAAATGTCCTCAGAAGATAAAACAAATTAAGCAAAATTTCTCTCCCACTTTTAGATATGACAAATCTGGTTTTCTTTCTCCTTGCTTGGCAGTACTGCTATATTAGGAATAACTAGGACTCACCCAAATTAATAGGCCTTTCTTGTGGAATTAATTTAGGAACTAATTGATTAACTAATTTATTTGAAATAGTTCTCCTTACCCTAAATTAAGAAACTATTTTGGGAAACTTCAACATTTCTTATTTGAATTTTGCTTTTGAAGTTGAATTTAGTGCATACTTTAAATTTTGGTATTATGGACTTGTTGGTTATTTTTTGATTATTTAATAATAATAATAATAATGATAAATTTGAAAGGGACCTCGGAGATCATCTAGTCCAACCTCCTGCTTAGGCAGGAAACCCTATACCATTTCGGACAAATGGCTGTCCAGTTTCTTCTTAAAAACTTCCAGTGTTGGCGCATTCACCGCTTCTGGAGGCAGGTTGTTCCACTGGTTAATTGTTCTAACTGTCAGGAAGTTTCTCCTTAGTTCTAGGTTGCTTCTCTCCTTGATTAGTTTCCATCCGTTGCTTCTTGTCCTGCCTTCA
>NW_015437500.1:0-1015 GCF_001527695.2 Protobothrops mucrosquamatus | reverse complement strand
ACAGACCGGTACGCTCCCACAGAGCGGGCCTCCTCAGGGTGCCGTCGGCCAAGCAATGTCGGCTGGCGACCCCCAGGGGGAGGGCCTTCTCTGTGGGTGCCCCCACCCTCTGGAACGAGCTACCCCCTGAGATCCGGACGATTCCGGATCTCCTAACCTTCCGCCGCGCCCTCAAGACATGGCTTTTTCAGCAAGCGGGCCTGACCTAGGGTGAATTTTAAATAGGGATAATTTTTAATGATTTTTAATAAGAGACACAGCTACAAATATTTGGTTTTTAATTGGCTTTTATTGGGGAAATGTGCTATGTTGTTTTAATATGCTGTGAGCCGCCCTGAGTCCCGTGGGGAGAAGGGCGGCATATAAGTCAATGTATTAAAATTGTAAGTGGAGGACTATTTGTATGCATAAAATGGATGAGAAGGCAAGGTTTGAATAGGGCTTTTCTATTTATTAATATAGGTAACACTCTAACCCAGTTTCTCAAACACATTCGTTCTAGGAGATATTGAAATGATTGAAGGGGAAGATTTTGAAAAAATGCAATGTTTTTTTTGGGGGGGGGGGAATCCTAAAAGGGTCTCTAGTCCACTCAAAGGCTGAGTGTGCCCAAATGGATTGGTCCCAACTCTTTTATTCTACTCTACTCTTAGTCCTAGACCTATTTTATTCTAATGCAATTGGCAATTTGCTAGTCATAAAGCAAGTTTTCACTAGGGTGAATGTGATGCTGACTACAGAAATTGGCTAATCAAAATAGATTTGCAGTGCAGAATGGCAAAAGACTGGGAGATGTAGTGTAAAACATCTGGCAACATATAATAATAATAATAATAATAATAATAATAATAATAATAATAATAATAATAATAATAATAATAATAATAATAATAATAATAATAATAATAATAATAATAATAAAGTTGGAAGGGACCTTGGAGGTCATCGAGTCCAACCCCCTGCCCAGGCAGGAACCCTACACCATTTCAGACAAACGGCTGTCCAGTCTCTTCTT
>NW_015437499.1:0-1015 GCF_001527695.2 Protobothrops mucrosquamatus | reverse complement strand
ATTCTTTTTCTGAACTTTCGATTCCATTTCTTTATGGAGTGAGCTGTCAGTCACTTTCTCCCCCTCCCCCTTTAAAAAAAGACACAGTATAATAGTATTTTAGATGAAATGGTCTTTTCAAACACTTCCTGGCATGGCATTAGACATACTGTCCCTTTTCTTTTAGTCATATGCCATTTAACTTTTTTGAACCTGCCAGAACACGAATGGTCTCTTTTACTTAGGAAACAGAATTTTTTTCCTAATGACAAAAACAATTAGTAACCCTTTCTATGAACATCATAAAAGTTGTTAAAAATTAATGTTCAAGACTCTGTTTGAAACTGCAATGAGTCAGAAACAAATCTTTCACTAATATAGATTGCCTAGTAATGTAGACTAGCTGGCTGATAAATCAACTACACATGCAAACGTGCGTGCCCCCCCCCACTAATAACTCAATATTTTATATATAGAAGAATGGAGCTTGAAGCACACATGCTAGACAGCGCAGCAATACAGAGGCAAACTAAGACAAATGAGGGGGTGGGGAGAGACAACTGGGAGTGGATGAACAGCAGATCTCTAGGCACCCGCACCCGCACAAAGAAAACAACAGCAATTGGAGAGGGAAGAACAACTTTAGAAACAGCTCCTTTAAGAACTACACAGCCGATGCTAATGAGTGGACCAATAACCCGATCCAGGGTCAAAGCGCAGAGGCAGCCAGCCACATAAAAACGGACTCCCGGATCCAGCATTTTACACCCTGATGATGTCGGTAGTGTGGCCGACAAAAGCTTGGTTTTGTAGATTAAACATTTGTGTTTATGATTTTATCCTGGTGATCACCTTATTTTATTTCACATTATATATATATATATATATATATATATATATATATATATATATATATATATATATATATATATATATATATATATATATATATATATATATATATATATATATATATATATATATATATATATATATATATATATATATATATATATATATATATATATATATATAT
>NW_015437498.1:0-1015 GCF_001527695.2 Protobothrops mucrosquamatus | reverse complement strand
TCTTGGCGTAACCCAGCGACCCCGATTCGGCCCCTCAGTTGATCAAGGTGGCGCCGCCAAACCCGGTTGTCCTCCATGCGAACTTCGTAGGATCTGGGCCCGGCGATAGAGATGATGGTCGCTTTCACCCACTTCGGCTCCCCCGCGTGATTAAGGGCATACACTAAATCCCCCTCCGTAAAACCCCGAGTTACCTTTCCGGATTCCGGTGGCGTGTCCGTTTGGTAGCTGGGATGGAGGCGATCCAGGGGTGACCTCAGTCGGCGACCCATCAACATCTCCGCTGGGCTCCGGCCGGTGGCAGCGCAGGGTGTGTTGTGCTGTGCCAGGAGGAACTGTTCGAGCGTTTCTCGCCGTGCACTGGCCCCCATTCTGGTGAGCGCTTCCTTGGTGAGCCTCACCATCCGTTCCGCCCGTCCGTTGCTCTGAGGGTTGTAGGGCGCGATCAGCGTGTGACGGATGCCCAAGTTCGCCAGGAACTCTTCCATGTCCTTCGCGGTTAGTTGCGGCCCATTATCGGACACCAGGACGTCTGGTAATCCGTGGGTCGCAAACAGTCCGTCCAGGGCCTTGATGGTAGCACTCGTTGTGGTGGACGGCATGGGGATCACCTCCAACCACTTTGAGTAGGCATCCACCGTTATTAAATAAGATCGGCCCTCCACGGGGCTGGCAAAGTCAACGTGGAGACGGGACCACGGTGCTCGTGGGATCTCCCACTCCCATGGGGTTGCTTTCGGTGGGGCTGAGCGGGATTCCTGGCAAGGCTCACAGGTGGCTACCCACTCCTGTATGTCCTTGTCCAGCTGTGGCCATCACAAATAGCTCCGAGCCAGCGCTTTCATACGCACGATCCCCGGGTGCCCCACGTGTAAGGTATTAATCACCTTTTTCCGTAGGGCTTGTGGGATCACGACTCTTTCCCCCCATAGTACACAACCCTTACACACAGAGAGTTCCGTTCTTTTGGCGAAGAACGGCTTGGAGTCCTCTCCTTCCGCCTCCTGCGGCCACC
>NW_015437497.1:0-1015 GCF_001527695.2 Protobothrops mucrosquamatus | reverse complement strand
ATGACATCTGTAGTTACGGCACTGGGAACAGTCTACATCAATGCAAGGTTCTTCTTGCATTTAAAAAAAATGAACACCTATGGCTGACTGAAACTTTTTATAAGTTTTCTTTGCATGGAGTTCTTCAGCTTCCAATATAAAGAGATAGTAAATGTTTGGATAGGGAATTGATCTCTCTTGACCATCAATACAGTTCTCACCTTCAGCTGGAGCTCCCATTGGATGGGAACCCAGAAAACTGCTGATGGAGCTTCATCAGCCAGAGGTAACACATAGAAAGCCCCCAAATGAATGTTCTATGGGCAAAAAGGAGTAAGGATGGACAGCTTTGAAAAGATTAGATCCAGTTATCCTGTTTTCCCAAATTCATCTGATTTGGATGTCCATCTTCTATTTGAGCCCCAGAGCTACACTGCTGATTTGCTATCATGTTCAGCATGGCTGTCAGTGGAAATGATTACAAACATAATGGGAATTATTACAATCCACTGCGTTGAACAGACTGGAAAAACAGGTATCCCACCACAATCTGCCTTGGCCATCATGCCCTGAAAATGTTGGGAATTGGGATATAGGAATTAATTGCTCCAGGCCCAGCCATGATTGCTTGCAAGGACACCTAAGAACACTTTAACATTAGAATTATTCTATTAGTTCATCAAGTCAACCCTGAGGCCTGAACTACAGGAACAAGTCATTGGATTTTATCAGCAACACTTTCAAAAGTGAAGGGTCCTTGGTGGTCTCTGAGCTTGGTTGGTTTTTTTTTTGCAGACATTTCATTATCCAAACTAGATTAACATCATCAGTGTTACCTACCTCCGAGACCGCCTTCTGCCACAGATTTCCTCCCACAGACCGGTACGCTCCCACAGAGTGGGTCTCCTCAGGGTGCCGTCGGCCAAGCAATGTCGGCTGGCGACCCCCAGGGGAAGGGCCTTCTCTGTGGGTGCCCCCACCCTCTGGAACGAACTACCCCCCGAGATCCGGATGATTCCGGATCTCCTTACTTTCC
>NW_015437496.1:0-1015 GCF_001527695.2 Protobothrops mucrosquamatus | reverse complement strand
CATAAAATGTGGACCCCAGATGCTGCAAACAGCAGTAAATGCAGGCTGGTGGCTGAGTGCCTAACACGCTGTCACATGACCACAGGGGGTGGGGGCTGTCAGAACCTTGAAACCAAGTCTGTACTTGGAGAGTATTGGAGAGCCAGTTTGGTTTACTGGTTAAGGCACCAGGCTAGAAAGTGGGAGATTGGGAGTTCAAATCCTGTCTTAGCCATAAATGGCAGCTTTGGGTCGGTCACTCTTTCAGATCAATCCATGTCACAGGGTTGAGGAAAATAGGTGGTGAGGAAAATATGAGGAGAAAGGAGTATTGTGTGTGTTCACTGCCTTGACTTATTTGTAAAAATAATAAAGGTAGTAAATAAGAAATTAAATAATGCAAGCTGGTTGCCAAACACCAGATGTCACATGACTGCAGAGGGGCTGGGGCTGTGGCAACTTCAGAATCAACTTATAGGTACCTTTTTGGGGGATGGGGGTGCACCCTAACTTCAAATGGTCACTGAATAACTGGATAGAAATTAAGGACTACCTGTAATAAATTACGCTTGTATGCTGCCTGAATCTCAACATTTCTGGGGGATTACAACAATCAAATAAGAAATTACAATAAACATAAGGACAATGTACAGAAAATAAATACTATAAAAAACAACACACCAGTATCACAAGCCAGCCTGTATGACAAAATATGTGAAGGCAAATCAATCTTGGCATTTTCTAACCATGATGGCAAAAAAAATACTGAGATTTTTGCAGAGGTTTCAATAGGTGGGTTCTTTAATAGAAAGCACACAATTTTTGATTGAGATCATTGAGGCACTGTTATGCGGTGGTTCTCCTCCTTCCTCACCGACCGTACGCAGTCTGTATTGGCAGGGGGACAGAGGTCGACCCCAAGGCCCCTAACTTGTGGGGTCCCACAAGGGTCGGTCCTCTCTCCCCTTTTGTTCAATATTTATGTGAAGCCGCTGGGAGAGATCATTCGCAGCTTTGGGGTGGATTTCCATCAGTA
>NW_015437495.1:0-1015 GCF_001527695.2 Protobothrops mucrosquamatus | reverse complement strand
GTTTGATTTTCAAGAGACGTGAAGCCAGTCTCCACAGTGGAATGCGGCCTCATCGGGGTGGATCCGGTCACCTCAATAGTCGAGGTTCTCAGCTGAGCAGCAATAGGAGATGTTGCCGAAGAGAGGGAAGGGCTGGTCCCCTCAGCTGCTGTTGATTCGACCCTGGCTGGAGGACTGGCAGACCGGAAGGAGACGGTGGTTTCCTCGGTAAAAGCAATGGAAGAGTGGTCAGTGGAAGGGGAAAAAGTTGGCGTAGAAACGGTGGTGCCTCGGGCAGAGCTCACCTCCGGTTTCGTTGTGGAAGAGCCAGAAGGCGGGGGTTGAGTTGTTGTCTCCTGCCGTGAGGTTCCTTTCGGCTGCATGGCAGAAGAGGGGGCGAGGGAGGGACTGGTTTGTTCCTGTGCGGAGGTTAGCTCAGTCATGCCAACAGCGGCGGTCGTGGTGACAATAGAGGCCACCGACTCTGCGGAGGACATGGTTTCTGGGACTGCAGTGCTTGAGAGTGCCGAATGGAGCGAAGAGGTGGTGCTTCTTTCAGTTGGGGTGGACTCTGCATGAATAGAAGAACTCGTGCCGTGGGATGCAATGGTGGTCTCCGAGGGAGACGATGGCGGCGAGGAACGAGTCGGAGAGGATACAGTCTGCATGGAAAGAGACGTGGCCAGGGGAGACTCGGATGCTGGTGAAGCTGTTTTGGTCACTTCTGCTGAGGTCAGCTCAGCCTTCGTGGGAGAAACCTTGCTGAAGGTTGGCGTGGTTTGATTTTCAAGAGACGTGAAGCCAGTCTCCACAGTGGAATGCGGCCTCATTGGGGTGGATCCGGTCACCTCAATAGTCGAGGTTCTCAGCTGAGCAGGCGTAGGAGATGTTGCCGAAGAGAGGGAAGGGCTGGTCCCCTCAGCTGCTGTTGATTCGACCCTGGCTGGAGGACTGGCAGACCGTAAGGAGACGGTGGTTTCCTCGGTAAGGGCAATGGAAGAGTGGTCAGTGGAAGGGGAAAAAGTTGGCGTAGAAA
>NW_015437494.1:0-1015 GCF_001527695.2 Protobothrops mucrosquamatus | reverse complement strand
TGCCAGGGAGCGTTTCCACAGACGAAGAACACGCTTGAATCACGTCGGGGTCACCATTTGTGGGATTGCTCGGATCCCTTGGTCCTGCTTCCTGCAGGATGATGGTGATGTACGTTGGCCTAAACCAACGGGCCTTGCTTTAGGTTAGGAAACACACGGACAACATGCTTCTTCAGGTGAGATGGCAGGCAAAGACCCTCAAGCCTCTCCGTGCCTCCCTTTTATTCGTACATTAGCATAATCAAGGGGGGGTGTACAAAAGGACAATAGGGGGATGCCTCTTCATTGCCATACACAAAGAACAGGAAACTTAAGTCAAGGAGGTACTAATTCAAGGTAGGCTTAACAGGAGAAATGAAACTTAAGTCAGGAAACGAAACCTAAGGCAGGCTTTTCAGGAGAAATGAAACTTAAGTCAGGAAACGAAACCTAAGGCAGGCAGGTAAGTTTTTCAGGAGAAACCAAACCTGAGTTAAGGAACCAAATGGATGCAACAGTGTGTATTTCTCGATCAACAGAAATGGGTAATTCTAGTTCCTGTACAATTCTTTTTCCTGTAGACTTAGTGCAGCAAAACAACAAAATATCCAAGTTCTGCCTGGTTTGTAGGTGCCATGCTTCTTATTTGCTAGGATTTATTATTTGCTTATTGATTTAAATGTAATGTAATTTTAACTTTTCCTACAACCCAGAACCATTGTTATGACAAGGGCAGCCATATTATAATAATAATAATAATAATAATAATAATAATAATAATAATAATAATAATAATAATAATAATAATAATAACAACAACAACAACAACAACAACAGCAACAGCAACAACAATAATAGCAACAATAATAATTATTATTATTATAAATTAATAAAAATAAAAATAGTAGTAGTATTAGGAGGAAGGGACCTTGGAGGTCATCTAGTTCAACCCCCTGCTCAGGCAGGAAACCCTATACCATTTCAGACAAATGACTGTACAGTCTCTTCTTAAAAACTTCCAGTGTTGGAGCATTCA
>NW_015437493.1:0-1015 GCF_001527695.2 Protobothrops mucrosquamatus | reverse complement strand
TCCGGCCAGTGGCTGAGTGATCATGGTTTAGGGGAAATGGTTGTTGAGCCCCTGTCATGGTCAGATCACTCTCTCCTTCGGCTGGCCTTTCCTACCGCTACGCCCCACCGCGGGGAGGCGGAACCAGAAGTGACAAAATGGTTCCGCCCCAGGCGCCTGATGGACCCTGAGAGGTTCCAGACGGAGCTTGGGCCAATACGTGAGACCTTGACCCGCGGCTCGACTGAGGACCTGGTGGCTGCCTGGAATGGTGCGGCCGTGGGGGCCCTGGACCGGGTCGTGCCTTTGCGGCCTCTCACCCGATGCCGGTCTACCTTGGCTCCTTGGTTTTCCGAGGAGCTGAGGGTGATGAAGCGTCGGAAGAGATGTCTAGAGCGTAATTGGAGGGCCACCCACTCCGAATCCGATCGGAAATTGGTAAAGTCCCATTTAAGGACTTACCTAGTAGCGATAAGAGCGGCGAAACGCAACTATTTCTCCACTCTTATCGCGTCTGCAGGTAACCGATCTGCCGCCCTGTTTAGGGTGTCCCGCTCCCTCCTTCATCAGAGGGTCCGGGATATCCCTTTGCAGGGTCGGGCAGAGGAATTTGGGTGTTACCTGCATGACAAAATCGATCGGATCCGGGCCGGGTTAGCCTCCGATTGGACTAGTTCAGGTGGGCCAGTGGAGGCAGGTCTTGAGTCCATTTTGTGGGAAGAGTTTGATCCTGTGACCCCCGAGGACATGGACAGGATGCTGGGACGGTTGAACACCACCACATGTTTACTGGACCTGTGTCCCTCCTGGCTGGTACTGGCCTCCCGGGAGGTTACTCGAGGCTGGCTCCAGGGAATCGTCAACGCTTCTTTGAGTGAGGGGTTCTTGCCGGCTGCCTTGAAAGAGGCTGTGGTGAGGCCCCTCCTCAAGAAGCCCTCCCTGGACCCGGCTGCTTTGGCCAACTACCGGCCTGTCTCCAACCTTCGCTTTCTTGCGAAGGTTGTTGAGAGTGTGGTGGCACGACAGCTCCCTCAGC
>NW_015437492.1:0-1015 GCF_001527695.2 Protobothrops mucrosquamatus | reverse complement strand
AGAACCACTGTTGTATCAAATTTACAAACTTCTGATTTTTACTATCCATAGTGATAAAGATTTTTGATCCTGTGACACGTAAAAATCATAATTGTGATTTAAGGTTACCAGGAACCTTCTCCTTGTTGATTGCTAGCAAAAATATTCTTTTCCTTACTGATGATCTTCCTTTTTGGAAATGGCAATGCTGGTAATGAAGTTGTCCATTAAATGTATCTAGGATTATTCCCTTTAAAAATCCATATGTTGCCCACGGATTTGGTTGCAGCTTCTTTCACCTCCTTATTCCTCAGACTGTAGATGAGAGGGTTGAACATGGAGACCACAACTGTGTAGAACAATGAGGCCCATTTGTCTTGGTCCATGGAGTAGCTGGAGCTGGGCCGAAAGTACATGAAGAGTATTGTCCCGTGGAATATGCCAACAGCTGTCAGGTGAGAGCTGCAGGTGGAAAACGCTTTGTGCCTGCCCTCAGCAGAGCGCATTCTCAGGACTGTATTCAAAATATAAGCATAGGATACAAGAATCATAGCTATGCTGCTTACTTCAACAAAGCTATCAATGACAATTATCACTATTTCACTGATGTATGTATCTGAACAGGAGATCATTAAGAGTGGAGGTACGTCACAGAAGAAATGATTAATAACATTTGACCGGCAGAATATCAGTCGAAATATTGAGGATGTGTATATGGTTGCATCCATTAGACCTATGCAATATGCAACAGCAATCATTTGTTGGCAGACCTTTTTGGACATGATAGCCGGATAAAGAAGTGGATTGCAGATGGCCACATATCTGTCATAGGCCATCATAGCCAACAAAACACACTCTGTATCTCCAAATGTAGAAATCAGAAAGAGCTGTGTAGCACAAGCACCGAATGAAATTCTTTTTCCTTCAACCAACAAGTCAATCAGCATTTTTGGAGAAATGGCTGAAGAGCAGCAGAGATCAACAAAGGAGAGGTTGCTCAGGAAGTAATACATGGGTTTGTGGAGTTGGGTGTTAG
>NW_015437491.1:0-1015 GCF_001527695.2 Protobothrops mucrosquamatus | reverse complement strand
GGGTCATCCCTGATCTCCCTTCCTTTCGCCGCGCCCTCAAGACTTGGTTATTCCAGCTTGCAGGACTGGCCTAGGGTAATTTTTAGAGGGGTTTTAATTATATTTTAAATTTGACAATATTTAAATATCTCTTTTAATTAATTTTAAATTTGTATTGTTATTTATGTATTTTAATTGATTGTCAGCCGCCCTGAGTCCTGCGAGGAGAAGGGCGGGATATAAATCCAAATAATAAATAAATAAATAAATAAATAAATATTTTTGTATGTATGTGCATGTTGTTATTTATGTATATATATATACACACACACATACCTTTTTTCACTTAAAACCTATGTCGATGTAATGGGAAGTATCTGTTATCCAAGGTCTCCACATAGTTCTTTTCCACCATTGTGTTATCTGCATAAAGAAATTAATGATGCTTTTTAAAAAACCTTTAATGCTATTTTGTATAAAGTTTTCACTTGGAAATCAGTTCCATTCTGTTCAGTGGAGCTTACTCCAAATTGGGGGTATACGTGATGCCTGTACAAATACTCCAAAAGCAAATAATTCCTCTTCCAGGATCTTAGAGGTACAGTACTTCAGATATGCAGATTTGTTGGGAAAGAGCTGAACAGCCAGGAAGTGGACAAAGTTGTGGAGATGTCTACATTCAAGAACATGAAAACTGATCCTAGGGTAAATTGTCTTAAAAGAGAGAGAGAGAGAGAGAGAGAGAGAGAGAGAGCTGATGTACCTGCAGCTTGAGCATAGCTGGCTCTTCTTTGCCGTGCCATACAACCCATTTGAGGAAATTTACTCCTCTTTCAGAAGTGCAGCTTTTTATTTATTAGATTTTGATCCCACCTTTATTATTTTATAAATTACTCAAAGCAGCTAACATGCATAATACTTCTTCTTTCTCTTCTCCCCACAACCACACCCTGAGAGGTGGGTTGGGCTGAGAGAGAGAGAGAGAGAGAGAGAGAGAGAGAGAGAGAGAGAGAGAGAGAGAGAGAGAGAGAGAGAG
>NW_015437490.1:0-1015 GCF_001527695.2 Protobothrops mucrosquamatus | reverse complement strand
CATATGATTTCACAAAAACCTTAGGTCGAGCGCCACCTACTGGCTGCGAAGAAGCCGGTACTTGACAATCAGCTGCAGGGATATCAGCTGGTGGACGAGCTGTCATCTGTCTTTCCTTTTCCTTACGTCTATGAGCTGCGCGCGTAATTCTTTGTTCCTTCCCATTAGCTTTTGGACTTTCCTCTAAATCTTGAACAGAGGCAGAAGAAAAATCCACAATCATCTGCTCGACCACGTCAATCCTCTGGGGTGTGGGTGGACGTTCTGATTGTAAAACAGACGCCATAAAGTCCTTAGCTTTATTGATCGAATTGAGCCTGTAGCGTTTGCCAGCTATTGTTACAATTATGCCCACTGGTATGTCCCATCTAAAATTTATTTGTCTGTTCTTCAACTCCTGTGTCAGAAAAGCATAATCTCTGCGCGCTCTAAGTATTTTCGCTGGAATTTCTTTTAAAAGAATAATATCTTGATTCAAAATCTTAAATCTCTGTTGGTAAAAGAGCTGCATTATTTCATTACGTCTCGACTTTCTTGTGAAATATAACACTATATCTCTAGGTAAATTTTTTTGTCTTGCAATCCAAGAATTCACCCTAAAAACACGCTCTATTTCCAGATAAATTTCTTGACCACACGACAAAGCATCCCCAAGTGCATCTGCAATTACTTGTCTTAAGTTCTCCTTTGGATCCTCAGCCAATCCACGAATCCGAATTGCAAACTCCAGGTCACGAAATTGGGCGATCAGCACATCACTCTTAACATTTTCCAGACTCTCCTCTACAAGCTCAAGTCTATGGTCACTTCCTTCTGCTTTTTGCTCATTCTCTTCCACCCTTTCTGCTATTGCGTCCACATAATCAGCCAAACCTTTAAAAGCAGTTGCCACATTCGCACAATAATCATCCTGCTTCTGTGCTAGATCTTGCTGTTGTTGTGATAAATCCAATTGTTGCTGCGATAGTTGATCAAATCTATTTTGCATTTTAACATCCATCTCTTGAAACATCTC
>NW_015437489.1:0-1015 GCF_001527695.2 Protobothrops mucrosquamatus | reverse complement strand
GGGGAACTGTGTGACTCGGTTCAGCTCTTGCCTCGGTACTCTTCCCTCTGCGTGGTTGTCCTTGGGCCGCTGCAATGGGTCTCGCTTCTCGAGGTGGTTGACTGACGGGTGGAACCAATGGCCAATACTCGTCCCCGCCGTTGTCTCTGGCCCCACCCGTGTTGTCGGCCACGCTTTCTTGGCGTAACCCAGCGACCCCAATTCGGCCCCTCAGTTGATCAAGGTGGCGCCGCCAAACCCGGTTGTCCTCCACGTGAACTTCGTAGGATCTGGGCCCGGCGATAGAGATGATGGTTGCTTTCACCCACTTCAGCTCCCCCGCGTGATTAAGGGCATACACTAAATCCCCCTCCGTAAAACCCCGAGTTACCTTTCTGGATTCCGGTGGCGTGTCCATTTGGTAGCTGGGATGGAGGCGATCCAGGGGTGACCTCAGTCGGCGACCCATCAACATCTCCGCTGGGCTCCGGCCGGTGGCAGCGCAGGGTGTGTTGTGCTACGCTAGGAGGAACTGTTCGAGCGTTTCTCGCCGTGCGCTGGCCCCCATTCTGGTGAGCGCTTCCTTGGTGAGCCTCACCATCCGTTCCGCCCGTCCGTTGCTCTGAGGGCTGTAGGGCGCGATCAGCGTGTGACGGATGCCCAAGTTCGCCAGGAACTCTTCCATGTCCTTCGCGGTTAGTTGCGGCCCGTTATCAGACACCAGGACGTCTGGTAATCCGTGGGTCGCAAACAGTCCGTCCAGGGCCTTGATGGTAGCACTCGTTGTGGTGGACGGCATGGGGATCACCTCCAACCACTTCGAGTAGGCATCCACCATTATTAAATAAGATCGGCCCTCCACGGGGCCGGCAAAGTCAATGTGGAGACGGGACCACGGTGCTCGTGGGATCTCCCACTCCAATGGGGTTGCTTTCGGTGGGGCTGAGCGGGATTCCTGGCAAGGCTCACAGGTGGCTACCCACTCCTGTATGTCCTTGTCCAGCTGTGGCCACCACAAATAGCTCCGAGCCAGCGC
>NW_015437488.1:0-1015 GCF_001527695.2 Protobothrops mucrosquamatus | reverse complement strand
AAATGTCTCTTTTCTGATTTCTAATCCTTTAATCAGCCTATCTTTTCGAATTATTCTTGTAAGTACTTCTAAAGAAAGAATAAATAATAAAGGAGATAGTGGACAACCTTGTCTCGTGCCTTTTTGTATTTGAACGCTATTTGTTAATTCTCCGTTTATAATTATTTTTGCTTCTTGTTTAGAATAGATTGCTTTAAACGTGTTTATAAATTTTTCTCCGAATTCCATCTGTTTAAGTTGAATCGACATAAAATTCCATTTGACATTATCGAATGCTTTCTGGGCATCAACAAAAATCAATGCCATTTGTTTTTCGCTATGTAATTCATAATATTCTAAGATGTCTAGTATGATTCTAACATTATATCTAATTTGTCTTTTAGGCAAGAAGCCATTTTGGTCGGTATGGATGAATTCAACTAAATATTTTTTTTAATCTTTCTGCCATTATAGTCATGAAAATCTTGTAATCTGTATTCAATAAAGAGATGGGCCTATAGTTTTTAATGCAGGTCAAATCAGAATTTTCTTTAGGAATTAGTGAGATGATTGCTTCTTTCCATGAGTTTGGGGGTTTTGTTATATTTAGTACACCATTAAATAAGTCCAGTAGAGTTGGGCCCAAAAGTTCTTGGACGTTTTTATATACTGTATTTCAGATGGTAATCCGTCAGGGCCAGGTGTTTTATTACTTTTTTGCTTTTTAATTGCTTCTATAATTTCCTGGACTGTTATATCTTTATTTAATATATTTTGAAATTCTTCTGGGACCTTCGGTAAGTCCGCTTTCATAAGATTTATTTTTTATTTATTTATTTTATTTATCAAATTTATACCCCGCCCTTCTCCTGGCGGACTCAGGGCGGCTTACAGCAAGTTAAAAAACAGACAATAATACAAAATACTAAGTTTAAAATGTAACTAAAATGAAATATTAATTTTGGCCGTTTCTTTTTAAAATTTTTGTTAAAACCAAATTAAAAATACCCCTTAGGCCAGTCCCGCTAGCTGAAAT
>NW_015437487.1:0-1015 GCF_001527695.2 Protobothrops mucrosquamatus | reverse complement strand
GGTCACAAAATGAGACATAAAAAAAGTTAGTGGGGGACAGATATTTTGAGGGCTCTTCGTCCTGAAGACCTAATGTGACCTCCATTGCGGGAAAAACAGCAGGGTCCCCTCAACAGAGGTCCCCAACCCCCGGGCTGTGGACCGGCACCGGGCCACGGCATGCCAGCAACCGGTCCGCACAAACAAGCAAAGCCCCATCTGTGGGATGCAGGCAGCACACAAAACCACACACCCTCCGGTCTGCGGAAAAACCTCTCTCCACGGAACCGGTGGTGCCTGGTGCCCCAAAGGTTGGGGGCCTCTGCCCTAGAAGGGCCGTTGTGACTTCGATTACTAGCTGTAGTAGCTGTATCTTGGGACCTTGCTGCATTTGGGGCCTGAGTTGGTCTAAAGCAGGGTCTGCTGGGACTGCGTAGCCAGCTTTCAAGGCTTCTTGTGACACAGCCGAAAGAACAAGCTTCCTTTTTCTCCTTCTCCTCCTCCTCTCTCTCTCTCTCTCTCCTAGTAGGAGTTAAGGATGAGATTCGATTAACGGCATTGTTCACCCGAGGACGCAGAAATTTGGCCAGGGCCGCTGCTCCTTGGCCAAACGGCAGCTTCTGCTCTACTCTTTTCTCTGAAGCTTGCTCGCTGGCAAGGGTTCGGGGCAGCCCCCCCCACCGGCAGCGAGAGGTTGGGGGTCTGGTTCGGGGGTCTGCGCCTGGAAGGCAGCGAGTTTCCTCCGGATGTTTAGGAGATATTTAGCAGACTGGCGTGGGGTCCTTGGTGCTCTCTGAGCTCCGTGGCTTTTTGGAGATGTTTCATGTCCCAATGAGGAAATGTCATGGGGAAGAAGGGGGGGGAGGACCGTGGGATCTTTGGTGCTAGAGAGGGGGATGAGGAGGAGGAGGAGGAGGAAGAGGAAGAAGATGATGACTGTGGGGTCCTTGGTGCTCTCTGAGCTGGGTGGTTTTTCTGCAGACGTTTCATGACCCAACTAGGGAACAGCATCAGTGCTAGAAGGAAGGGGGTTTGG
>NW_015437486.1:0-1015 GCF_001527695.2 Protobothrops mucrosquamatus | reverse complement strand
AGTTCCTTGAGAACCTTGGGGTGTAATCCATCTGGTCCTGGTGATTTGAACTCGTCTAGGCTGGACAGGTGCTCACTTACTATTTTCTTGCCTATCTTAACTTGTGTTTCTATTCTGTTTTTTATGGCACTATTTTTGATAGGTTGGTCTGTTTTTTCCTTTTGTGTAAAGACAGATGCAAAAAACGAGTTAAATAGTTTAACGAAGAGAAGAACGAGGGGGGACATGATAGCAGTGTTCCAATATCTCAAGGGCTGCCACAAAGAAGAGGGAGTCAAGCTATTTTCCAAAGCACCTGAAGGCAGGACAAGAAACAACGGGTGGAAACTAACCAAAGAGAGAAGCAACCTAGAACTAAGGAGAAACTTCCTGACAGTTAGAACAATGAACCAGTGGAACAACCTGCCTCCAGAAGCGGTGAATGCTCCAACACTGGAAGTTTTTAAGAAGAAACTGGACAGCCATTTGTCCAAAATGGTATAGGGTTTCCTGCCTGAGCAGGGGGTTGGACTAGATGACCTCCAAGATCCCTTCCAACTTTATCATCATCATCATCATCATCATCATCATCATCATCATCATCATCATCATCATCATCATCATCATCATTATTATTATTATTATTATTATTATTATTATTATTATTATTATTATTATTATTAAACATCCCTTTCTCACCCAGGGATTATACTCATGACTCATGTGCTGCAGCAAAGGATTCCTGGTTTACCCTTTTACCCTCATCATTTCATCTCCATCTCATCTCACTCCAGTTTTGGAAATGAGCCAGTTAGTTTTGCTCTTGTTTGACCAGAATGGCAGCCATATAAATGGAGGAAATGAATATAATAATAAACAAAGAACATCTCCTTTATGATTGACCACCCTAATTTGTAAGGAATTTTTCCTTTGTATCTTCACTGGGAGAGTTTTTTGGATTTACTTTCGAAGGGGAGTAACTTTGCAATGTTTTACTAGTCAAAAAGAAACCTTTCCAGGTCCTGCTGATCAGAAG
>NW_015437485.1:0-1015 GCF_001527695.2 Protobothrops mucrosquamatus | reverse complement strand
CTCAAAGGGTCTCCTGAACTGATGAAAACAGTTTCTTCGGCCTTGCCCAAACTGTCCTCGTGGCAGCTGCCAAGACTTGCTTCAACAACCATCTTTGAATTTTGACCCCAAAGGCAACTGGTGGTGGATTCAATATATTTATTTATTTATTTATTTATTAAATTTATATACCGCCCTATCTCCCTTGCGGGACTCAGGGCGGTGAACAGGCGATACTAAAAACCACGGTAATAAATAGTTTGTTTTAAAATCGAATTAAATAACGGGCCTGTTCTAAAAACACACCCGTAAAAAAAAATGTTCTGCATCAATATATGTTCTGCATAAGGGCTGCAGCTGCCAAAAAGGCCAACACAGTGCTGGGCTGCATTAACAGAGGGATAGAATCAAGATCACCTTAAGTGTTAATACTACTTTACAATGCCTTGGTAAGGGCACACTTGGAATACTGCACCCAGTTTTGGTCACCACAATGTAAAAAAGATGTTGAGACTCTAGAAAGAGTACAGAGAAGAGCAACAAAGATGATTAGGGGACTGGAGGCTAAAACATATAAGGAAAGGTTGATGGAATTGGGGATGTCTAGTTTAATGAAGAGAAGGACGAGGGGGGACTTGATAGCAGTCTTCCAATATCTCAGGGGCTGCCACAAAGAGGAGGGAGTCAAGCACCTGAAGGCAGGACAAGAAGCAACGGATGGAAACTAATCAAGGAGAGGAACAATCTAGAACTAAGGAGAAACTTCCTGACAGTTAGAACAATTAACCAGTGGAACAACCTGACTCCAGAAGCGGTGAATGTTCCAACACTGGAAGTTTTTAAGAAGAGACTGGACAGCCATTTGTCTGAAATGGTGTAGAGTTTCTTGCCTGAGCAGGGGGTTGGACTAGATGACCTCCAAGGTCCCTTCCAACTTTATTATTATTATTATTATTATTATTATTATTATTATTATTATTATTATTATTATTATTATTATTATTATTATTATTATTATTATTATTATTATTATTAT
>NW_015437484.1:0-1015 GCF_001527695.2 Protobothrops mucrosquamatus | reverse complement strand
AGGGTCCAAGTCGTGGAAGTCATACTTGAAACAATGGTATTAGTGTGAGAATGCTGTGGTACGCTCCCTCTAACTTTCCTCCTGTCAGGAAAGGCAGACTTCATATTGAGAAACATCACTTTGTAGAAAGTGAAACTTACCAGGGACTCTGAGATTTCCAGATCCAACTAGTTCATCAAAGAAAAAGAAAAAAGCAAGGGGATAATATTATTGTTTAGAGTTTCTCAAGTTAGGTTCCCAAACTAAACAAATCTGTCACAATATTCTTAAACTGAAGAGGGGAGATCAGCTTCTGACTTTCAGACTACAAATATCAGCAGGTTAAGTTCAGCACCTTCTGTGCACTACATTTGTCTAGCTCTGAGATGGTTTCAGCAGCAATGGCTTTTTAAGAGAAATAGATTCCTGACACACAAATAGAATGTGTGTGTGCAGGCAGAGAAAAGATGTGGGGTTGCTATGAGGGCCCCCTTTCTCCACTGCACCATAACATTTTTTTGGAAGCAGCTAAAATAATACACGAGGAAGATACTTACATAGCCTCAGTAATATCATCCGCAATGGCATTTCATTTTTTTCTTGAAAGGAAGAGAAAAAAAGAAAAAAAAGAAAATAGTTGTTGAGTAAAAAATGAAGAATTTTTTACTCGAGAAGCCCAAAGCATTTTGCTCTTTTTCAGTGTTTAAAAATCTCTTTTATTTCCTATGCTATCTCTCCCCTCCATCCCCGCCGCTTCTCCCAGTAAAGTAAGTGATTCATTTTATTCCGTATACCTTTGAGAATAACATTTGTTTTTTTTTAAATCACTTTGTAACTAACCAGTTATTTTGGGAAGTTCAGATACACAATGGCTTAATGTCTGTATTCAGGTATAATACTGATAAATATTTTTTACTTAAGTGAATTTGGTAGGTATTTGCAATTATAATTTCGTCTCTTTGAAAATATATTTTATTTCCTGTGCTATGTTTTCTCCTTTTTCTCCCGGTGAGGTAAGTGGTCATTTTATTCTATC
>NW_015437483.1:0-1015 GCF_001527695.2 Protobothrops mucrosquamatus | reverse complement strand
CCTGAAACCCAAGAAGTCAGTTGAAGTGACTCCTATCTTACATTTATCCTGCTTTAACTTAAGGCCTGCTTTGCGAAAACGAAGCAAGACAGCCCTTAATCTCTCTGCTAGATTTTGAGATGACTCCCCAGCAATGAGGATGTCATCAAAATAGGGGCAGACCCCAGGAATACCTCGAAGTGTGCTCTCCATTACACTTTGGAATATGCCAGGGGCTACATTTACCCCAAATTGCAATCTCTTGACCTTGAAGGCCCCCCTGTGAGTTACAATAGTCTGGGCCTCTGCAGCTGCCTCATCAACAGGTAGCTGTTGATAGGCCTGTGCCAGGTCAAAGTTGCGCCCCCCCCCCTTGAGGGAGGCCACAATGTGGCTTACAACAGGAACTGGATAAGCGTGCTATTGCAACGCCTTATTCAGTGTACATTTGTAATCAGCACATATACGTATTTCCCCATTAGCCTTTAGAGGCGTTACTATGGGGGTTTCCCATGGACTAGAATCCACAGGTTCTAAGATGCCCTGCTGGAGCAATTTGTCCAACTCAGCATCTATTTTACCTTTGAGGGCAAAAGGTACCCTTCTAGGCTTAACCCTGATGGGCGTGATAGTGGGGTCCAACCGTAGCACGATGGGAGGCCCCTTGTAGGATCCCAGCTCTGAACTAAACACATCTGCAAACTTCTTGCAGACCTCTGCAAGGCTTGCCATTTGCAAATGGTGCAGCCCAGTTACCTGGATTCCCAGAGCCTCGAACCAATCGAGTCCAATAAGACTTGTACATTCACCCCCAACTACCACCACATCTAGGAGACCTTCAAAATCCTTATGCTGCACATTAAGGGTGGCCTCCCCCTTAACACACACCACAGAATTCTGAAAATCTGTAAGTATTAGATTCGATGGCCTGAGTTTAACTCGAAGGCCGCTACTACTACAAATCCTTTTGAATGTGTTAATTGAAATAATGGAGAGAGCGGACCCAGTGTCCAACTCCATTAGTAAGGGAACCCCT
>NW_015437482.1:0-1015 GCF_001527695.2 Protobothrops mucrosquamatus | reverse complement strand
GGCCTAGGATAATTTTTAAGAGGGGTTTTTAGAGGGGTTTTTAATCATATTTTAATCAGACAAATTTAAATATTTCATTTTAATTAATTTTAACTTTGTGATTGTTATTGGTGTTTTTAATTGATTGTCAGCCGCCCTGAGTCCGCAAGGAGAAGGGCGGGATATAAATTCGAATAATAAATAAATAAATAAATAAATCCAGACTGCCTAAACTGGTAAACATTTCTGAAGTTTTAGAAAGCATTATTAATAGGGAAACAAATTGTACTTGTTCTATAGAATCTGGTTCCTGAGATGACCGCTGCTGTTAGATATTACACAAGCGACAACAATTCCTGTAATTTTTTTTCTGTAAAACTTGTATGTACATTTAAACTTTTTTAATGTGATGAAGATTTCACTGAAAACATCTTAGATTCAGCTGAAATAATGTTCCATTTTTTTCAGTGAGAAATTAAGAGACAAGACTTCTATACCTAGAGTATCTGCTGTGCCTAGGAAGTTCTGTGGGAACTTTTTATTCTGTAAACAGCTAATTATAGTTCTCAGCATTTAGACTTCCTTCGTTTGATATATGCGTTCATTAGGTACAAATGAGGAGATTTTGAAATTTCGGATGAGAAGAATGATTTAGATTTTTTTCCTTTGGGAAAAAAAAAAGTACATTTATTTGGTGCCAAGGATGACTAATTGCATAACCGGTACATTTTGCGACATTCAGATAGATAATATTCAAAGGGGAAAGAATTCCTGAAGTTTATAGCATTCATTCCTTATTGTGTGTGCTAACATTTCCCATCCATTTCCTACTGCTTCTCTGTGAAAACTGGACATTCATTTATTTGGTTGTGTTCATCAGGCAAGTTCCAATGGCTTTCTAGCTATGCTAATTATGCCCATAGGAAACGTTCTGTCTTGGGGGGGAAGGGGAAAGGCTATTTATCAGTCCTGACACTGCAAGCAACATTCCAGTGTCACTACTGTTCACCATTGTTCCAGTGGCATTTTGACCTGC
>NW_015437481.1:0-1015 GCF_001527695.2 Protobothrops mucrosquamatus | reverse complement strand
TAGTTTCTTTTTAAGGGGTTTGTGTGTGCCTATTCTTAAAATGTTCCGGCGTGTTGCACAGAACCCCACCCTGTTTTGGCTGGGCACCCTGGTACCTTTCAGATTCAATTCTTCCTTCGGTTGTACCTTCTGTCGACCCAGGCAGGCCGCAGCGATGTGGCCCTTCTTCCCGCACGCTCGGCAAATGGCGGAACGGAACCGGCATTCTGCTCGCTTGTGGCGACCACCGCAACCAAGGCAACGAAGCTCAGCTGGGCCCTTGTCCTGACGATCCTTGGACTTTCTTCCAGTAGCTTGGTAAAGCTTATCCACCTCTTCTTCAGGATCTTCATCCGACTCCTCGCGCACGTCTTCCTTGTGAATAGTGGCGGTCTCAGGAGCGCTTCTCTTGGGCCGCATGTTCTTGACCACCCCGCCGGCAGCTTCCTCAGCCGAAACCTCTCGCAGAGCATCTTGGAAAGAAACATCTTCCCTGGCGAACAGTCTCTGCTGCAATTCTGTGTTTCTCAGCCCGCATACAAAACGATCGCGAAGTCTTTCTTCTAAGTCCTTGAAGTCGCACGGTTTAGCTGCTCTTTTCAAGGCCGCAACGTAGTCTTTTGCTGATTCTCCGACTCGCTGATCTCTCTGTTGAAATGTGTGCCTCCAAGCCATGGTTGATTGCTTGGGCTGGAAGTGTTCCTTTAAGGTTTTCTTGAGGTCGGCGTACGATACCGTTTCCAGCGAGTCTGGGGAGATTAAACTCTCGGCGATCTCAAAGGCGTCTTGCCCACAAACGCACAACAATGTGGCAGCCTTTAAGCCATCCTCTCGGACCTGGTTGATGCGAAAATACGTCTCGACTCTTGCCACGTAAGATTCCCACCTCTCGGGGTGAGAGACGTCGAATTCTTCTAAACGCCCAACTTTAGCCATGATCGATGGTAAAGTTTCTTCTTCTTCAGTCGCACGCACCCTCCAGCGATTTCGTACTGGCAAGATAACGCTGACTTCCACGCCGTTTCTTTCCCGGACT
>NW_015437480.1:0-1015 GCF_001527695.2 Protobothrops mucrosquamatus | reverse complement strand
GCCTCCTACCAAATATCTCCCTTCGACCAGTCCGCTCCCACAGAGAGGGCCTCCTTAGGGTACCGTCGGCCAGCCAATGCCGGCTGGCGACCCCCAGGGGGAGAGCCTTCTCTGTGGCAGCTCCTGCCCTCTGGAATGACCTGCCCCCCGACCTACATACAATTGCGGACCTGCGCCTCTTCCGCCGAGCCCTGAAAACTCATCTGTTCCATGCGGCCGGCCTGGCGTAGTTTTGATTGGGTTTTGTTAGGGTTTTATATTTTAGAGCAGGCTTTTATGTAATTATTTACTGTGATTTTTATTATTGCCTGTTCACCGCCCTGAGTCCCGTAAGGGAGATAGGGCGGTATATAAATTTAAATAATAAATAAATAAATCTGTACCCTCAGAGTCACACAGGAAACAGAGTGCAAATGGATGTGGAACCTTTGTGGGATTGCTGAAAGAACTGCATTGTAAACAGGAGATAGGTGGTGTCATGTCCCTCCCTCTCTGTTAAGAGAGGACTGCTCAATTTTAACATAAATAGCCTCTTTGACCCCCTTTTTCAAACCAGTGGTCCCCTCTGTCCAGAATGTGAACTCTTGGATGAGAAGCAAAATGTTTAGACAAAGTCCAGTTGCCTTTTGAAAAGCATCTTTGGGACAATGATAACATGGATGATTGAGAATCTCCATAGACATAATGTCTCTCTGGGCTTCTGTTTGGGGATGATGCATGGGATTGATGTGGTCTGAGAATGTGTCCTTGATGCCATTGTGTTATTAAGCCTGTTTTTTCTCATCCTGAAATAGTGTCAGACTTCACTCCCGAGCATGAAAATAAATCCCAGCTCCCTGGAAATGCTGCTCCATATTTTGTAGCTCGCTAAGAGCAGGCACTTCGCAGATTAATATGGCTAGATAAGTAGTTTCAATGCAAGGAAGAATGAAGTCATATATACATGTGCCTATTGCAGTTCACAGCAGTCAAGGCTTAGATATACAGTGAGGAGAAAAAGTATTTGATCCCCTAC
>NW_015437479.1:0-1015 GCF_001527695.2 Protobothrops mucrosquamatus | reverse complement strand
CCCCGAGATCCGGATGATTCCGGATCTCCTTACTTTCCGCCGCGCCCTCAAGACATGGCTTTTCCAACAAGCGGGCCTGGCCTAGGGAGGATTTTAAATTGGGTTTCTTAGAAATTTTAATTACCACAACTCTAAAATATTGGTTTTAATTTGGTTTTATTCGGTGGGGTTTGTGGGTTTGTTTTTGTTTTTAAAAAAATGTTGTGAGCCGCCCTGAGTCCTTCGGGAGAAGGGCGGGATACAAATTGAATAAAATGAAATGAAATGAAAAATGAAAAATGAAGGCAGTGAAATGCAGGCTGGGTGACACACCTTCTCCAGATGGTATACCAGATCTGCAATTGCTGTAACTTTTTTTATGTAACCAAGATTCACTTTGTTACAAATATTTTATTCTAGTAAACTTGCGGGTGCTTTTTAACAACAAAATGATCCTTAGCGACTAGCAAGACAGGTGAGCCAAAAGTTCCAGCCACTAAAAAAGTGGATCACTCACAAGCCGTATAAGGTGATAATACTGTATTGAAAAGAAAATACCACTCAATCTTCATTTTGATCAATGACCAGCTTAAAACAGGCAACAGTCTGTTTTACAACAAAGGAATTTTTTTATCATCCAGAACACAGAATAATGACTTTAAATTATAAGAAGTTGGAATAGAAAAGTGAAACATACATGACACACACCTAAACATACTATGAACAACATATGTACAGACCAACATCCCTACATATACATAGCAAATAAAATTTAAATACTGTCCATCTTGAATATATAATGGAAGGAGGAAGCTTGAGAATTAACAAGGTTAATGGTGTATGGGATGAAACTATGGCTGAATCTGAATGTTCTGCTACGGATACCACGAAGCCTCCTCCCAGAAGGTAACAAGGAAAACAGGTCGTGAAGAGGATGTGTAGTGTCCCAGATAATCTTGCAGACCTTGCTCAAACAATGCTTCTGTGCTATGTCCTGGATGGGAGGGAGGGAACTGTCAATGATCTTTTTGGCCAT
>NW_015437478.1:0-1015 GCF_001527695.2 Protobothrops mucrosquamatus | reverse complement strand
CAATTTCGCTCTCCCGAGATAAAGGGAGAGCTTTTGGGACTCTACTCCTATCCAGGAGTACTCACCTCGACCCCTTCTCCCGGGGCACAAGGTTCCAAGCCGCTGAACAGCTGCTGACCGCTGTTCATGCTGGCTCTGACGCCTTCCCAAGCGGACGGCTCCGAAAAGAGCCGCCATCGGCGCGCCGTCCCACCGGAAGGAACACCTATTCTTAATCTTTCTGACAAGCGATCAGTTTATGCCTATGGAAGGGTGCTTAGGAGGTGTGCCTTGGTGCTGCATTTTTTAACTTGGTCATTCATGCCTTGGCTTAAAGCATCTTTAATAAGTAGCATTTCTTGAAATGTTGATGAATTTTTCCAGAAGTCAAGCTAAATAATTTTAGACTAGACAGACAATTGATCTGACCGAGTAAAATAGCAGCTATAATATTTTGCTAATACCTCATTCCTGTGCATGTTCACTTACAATTAAATTTTGAATTCTGTTTTCATAAGGACTCATTCTCAAGAAAGGTTAAGGCAATTGTCTGCTTCAAAAATTATCAGAGGAAGTAATCTGATTTGTCCTCACTTGTGACCAGGTTTCACTAAATTAAAGAGATTTGCTTACAATTAACCTGCAATAGGCAATTTGATTTGACTGTGCATCTTAAATTATAAAACGGTTAATGCTGCATATAGAAAAATCACTTATAAAGAAGTGCAATTTTAAAAACAATCTTTTTTAATCTTAAAAAGGATACAGGTGAGCAGACTTTATCTTCATAAAGAAATATCCTAAAAGTGCAGTCCCCTTCTTTAATCAATTTAAAGCCACGGAGTTTGTAAAAGAGCATTTTCAATCACCACTTAAAGCTGAGCTTGCCTTCTAGGTAAGTGATGGTTTACTTAAGAAACCACATTTGGCTGGGTTCACAGATAGCATTAAGCTAAAACATAGCATAGCTGGCAAACCAAACAAGTAAGAATCACACAGATTTCATAAACATATTCATAATGTGGGTAGACAACTG
>NW_015437477.1:0-1015 GCF_001527695.2 Protobothrops mucrosquamatus | reverse complement strand
CCAGCTTTAAATTACAATGCAGTCCTTAGTAAGCTCTGGGCCCATAACCTGTTAGAGAATTTTAATTTCTCTGTTGGTAAAAATAAATCAGAAGCTCTCACAGTTGACTGCATTTAGCTGATTCAAATAAACTCTTTATATTCATATAAAAATATTTACAATACCATATATTCTTCTTCATAGCAACATAGCATAAATGTAGACTTCTTACAGCAGAGACAGACCTGAGACCTGAAACTGAAACCCAGCTTCTAACTCAATACCCTTTTTGCACAGACTCAGTAGCACTTTCTTCACATTGGCTGACTGAGTTACCACATGACTCTTCCTGCTCATTAATACTCCAACAAGGAGGATATCTCAAATGGAGACAAGGGGGAGTGTGTACAAAGGAGCTGGCTGAGGCTCCTAGCCTCGAATTTTAACAATAAAGATAAAGGGGGGGGGAGGATTTTGATGCCGAGACCTGACTGAGAAGAAGCAACAGAAGGAGAGGATAGACTGGTGGTGGCTACTGTTGCTGCGAACCCTGGAGGCTATTTGGATTGTGACACTGACTATTGTTGCTGGTACAAGTTTTAGACTTTGTGGGGGGAGTTGCCCTGGGGGGCGAGCTATTACTACAGCACACTGACTGTTGTTGTTTCTACTACCTTCATCCCACTTGACTCTGAACGACCGCTGAGGAATCCTTAATCCTCTCTATAATGGCCTTGGGCTGTTGGATACTATCACAGCATTGACTATCTGGGCTGGTTATTTTCGTTCCTGGAAGCCCCTCCTTGACGACAAGAGCCTGCTACCTCCTAACTCTGCATGAGCTCCGGCTGGAAGAGACATCTTACCAACCCCTAGAGGACATTACGGCAGGGCTTGACGAAGGGGGATGGGGCTAGGAGTGCCTGGGCTTTTGCAGCCTCTGAGGAGGAAGCGCTACATGTGGGGGCTTGTCTGGGATTTCCTGCCCGGCCCCTCCCCTTAGTAAGGAAGTGTTAGTCTTGTGTAGGGATATGAG
>NW_015437476.1:0-1015 GCF_001527695.2 Protobothrops mucrosquamatus | reverse complement strand
TCTGAGAGGCTCCGGCAGTGGTGGCAGAAAGCCAATCAGAGCTCACCTGTGCAGGTTGAGCTCCACCGACACCGTAGACCGAAGAAGAGGCAGAGAGGGGCCAGGAAGACGGCCAATCAGTAGTAGCAATGACAGAAGCATCAGCTCCAGTGTCAACGAGTCCTGTAAAAGGACGACCATTGAGAGAAATTTGTAACATGGGTTTGGTGGGTTGAACAGCAGTAGAGAAAGCCATTAAAGAGGGGGTGGAAGGTAAAACAATAAGTGTGGCAACCACTGAATGTTTGGCTAAAGAAAAACAGCGGTCACCTATACATGAAAGGGATAGATTTTTCAAAGCCGAAGAATCATATAGAAAAGGAACTGCAACAACACCTTCAATAATAAGTGAGGGTGATGGGAAAAGAAGCACAGGGGAGGTGGGAGGGATAGATGCCGGAGTAGAAATTAAAAGCGGTAAGGTAAAAACAGAGCCAGGGTCATCATAGACAATTGCCTCAGCCAATAAAACAGGAAAAGCATTGGGAATAGGAGCGGATGAGGCATTGAGAGAAACAGCTTTTGGAGCGGGGCTAGCTGTAAGCCCCACAGCTAGTTTTCCGAAGGTGAAACAGACTGAACAGGCGAAAAGGGAGCAGCGCGGCACTGGGATTTCCAGTGAAAGCCTTTACGACAGCGAGGACAGACCGTAGAGGGCTTAGCAGAAGGGGAGGGGGCAGGAGGGCGGATACGAGGAGCTCCGCCCCCGCCCGGAGCATGGCATTGAGATTTAAAGTGACCAGGCTTCCTGCAGTTGAAACAATTTCCAGTTGGGCGAGAAAATGCATAAGCATCTGGAGGCGGAGAAGCCGAAACAGAAGGAAAGGGAGATGTCATGGAAGAAGTAATAGCAGAAGCAAGAGCAGCCATTTTGTGTCCAGTGGTGCCTACTATACGACACGCACGGAGGAAATCCGCTAAGACTGAATCAGGTTTATTGGCTAAAGGCTGCAAAACCTTTTGACAGTCAGAATTA
>NW_015437475.1:0-1015 GCF_001527695.2 Protobothrops mucrosquamatus | reverse complement strand
ACTTTGGGAACCTGCAGCCAATCCACTGAGGATCTGACCTATTAATTTATTAGGTAATTATTAAAGGATTTTTGCAAATGAGCCATGAATTAGCTTCATCCAGACCTGCTGCATCCTAATCACGTGGCCTAAGCTTTGCTTGATAAGAGTCATTGTTAGACTGCGGAGGGTGGGGGGGATTTGCCTCCCTTCGGGAAGGGCGAGGAGTAACGGGGCCAACGGTACCGGGGATGGGGAGCCAGGCTTAGCGGGGAGCGGATTCCCTGAGCGCAGCAGCCCTTCGCCCCGCAGAGCGGCGGTTTTCGCCAGAAACGGAGAAATATTTCCCGGGCCGGAATGGGACGAGTGGTATCGGCTGCCTTCACGTGCCCACTTCTTCTCGGGCGCCGTTTTCCAGGGCTATTTGACTGCAGGGGACATTTAAACGAGCATCCGGGCTGCCAATTCGCACGCCAACGCGTAGGCCGCCTCCGGCACAGGAAGGCGAGCCAGGGAGGAAAGGGAAGAGGAAGAGGAGGAAGCTCTGTGGGGAACAGAGGGCCTCGCAGAGGGAGCAAGCAAACTTACAAAAAGGGGAGTTCTCCCTCCCTTTCTCCCCATCAATCTCTCTCTCTCTCTCTCTCTCTCTCTCTCTCTCACACACACACACACACACACACACACGCAAACGCAAACGCAAATGGTTTCTCTCCCTTTTCTCTCTTTCTTTCTTTCCAAAGGCACCAGGACGAAGTATGTGGGGGCAGAGGGTACAGCCGTACAGCGAAGCCTGATCGGATTGTTATTAACTATGTCATTAAGGGGGCAGGGGTGGCAGCCCCCCCTCGACCGCTTTTTTTCTCCTCTCCTTACGAGTACATCAAAGCAAGCTCCCCCGTACCCTGTGCCCCAGGCTCCGCACCCTTTGGCGTGGGGATTGGCTGCCCGGATGAGAGTTTAAATGTCCCACGCAGCCAAATAGCCCTAGAAAAGTGTCCCTCCGTGAAACGGCCGGGAGGAAGGGGCCGGGTTGGAG
>NW_015437474.1:0-1015 GCF_001527695.2 Protobothrops mucrosquamatus | reverse complement strand
CAGCCGGCACTGTCTGGCTGACGGCACCCTGAGGAGACCCACTCTGTGAGAGCGTACAGGTCGGTGGGGGGTAGTCTGTGGCAGGAGGCGGTCTCGAAGGTAACCAGGTCCGATGCCATGGAGCGCTTTAAAGATAATAATCAACACCTTGAAGCGCACCCGGAAGGCTACCGGCAGCCAATGCAGCTCGCGCAAAAGCAGCGTGACGTGGGAGCGACGAGTCCCTCCCAACACCGCCCGCGCGGCCGCATTTTGGACTAGCTGGAGCCTCCGGGTGCTCCTCAAGGGAAGCCCCATGTAGAGAGCATTGCAGTAGTCCAGGCGGGAAGTCACAAGGGCATGAGTGACCGTGCGTAAGGCGTCCCGGTCCAGAAGGTATAAAAACCCACCACTCCCAGCAACATATGGTCAGCTTTCCCAGAGCCATCTTTCTGTCTGGCTCTCCTCTCCAATAAACTGCAAGCTTCTTTCTAAAGCAGTCTCCATTTTGTTTATTCCAGGCTTGGACTGGACCCTGATGAAGATTTTCCATTCAACACTATGGTACCCATTTTTCTAAGGCCAAAGCAAAGTGACCCTCGAGACACGTGATAAGAAGGACAAAAATTAGAGAGGCATTTGGTGAGATATTTATCGCTCAATATTTCCTGCAGAGAAGTAGAACCCATGGAACCAACGGAGTGAACAAAGCCAGTTTGATAAGTGCCATCTTCCCCTCTTCATTCTTCAACTTTAATAATAATAATAATAATAATAATAATAATAATAATAATAATAATAATGATGATGATGATGATGATGATGATGATGATGATGATGATGATGATGATGATGATGATGATGATGATGATGATGATGATGATAAAGTTGGAAGGGACCTTGGAGGTCATCTAGTCCAACCCCCTGCTCAGGCAGGAAACCCTATACCATTTCGGACAAATGGCTGTCCAGTCTCTTCTTAAAAACCTCCAGTGTTGGAGCATTTACCGCTTCTGGAGGCAGGTTATTCCACTGG
>NW_015437473.1:0-1015 GCF_001527695.2 Protobothrops mucrosquamatus | reverse complement strand
AAGGAGAACACCAGGGTCCCAAGGGCCGGGGCCCGGGACCCAGCCCCTGTCTACCCCTGCTACGGGCCCGCAGGGTGTGGTCCAGCCAGCAGGCCCCTGGGGTCCAGGGTTTGCCTGGGGTCCACCGCCTATCCCTATTACTTTTGATGGCAACCCTGACCAGCTGGCTATGTTTATGAGCCATGTCATAAGTCATCTGGACCAGTACGCTCACCTGTACCCGTCCCAATGGGCAATGGTGGTGGCAATCACTGCAGGGTTGCAAGGAGAAGCGGCAGCGTGGGCCGCTGACCTATACAGCGACCATGCCCAGGAGTTGGGCCATGCAGGGTTGTTTTTCGAAGCCCTACATGCCCGTTTTGAGGACACGGCCCGTCTGCAGCGGGCTGAAGCGGAAATCTTGGCACTCAAGCAGCGGGGCCGGTCCGCGGCAGACTATGTTCGGGACTTCCGACGGTTGGCGGGCCGGTTAAGCTCCCTATGGCCGGAGCGGTTGTTGGTACACCATTTCCGGGCAGGCCTGGATCAAGACTTACGCCAGGCCTGCGTGTACCAGGGTGTGCCCAACCAACTTCGTGACTGGTGTCGGGTGGCTGTGGAACTGGACACAGGGTTGAGAGAGTGCCACAAAGGGGGGGGAGGTACCGGCCGGACCCAAAGACCTTTGGTTAGGTCAAAGGAGGGTGGCCAACCAGCCGGCCCATCTACACCTTCGGTCTCGTCTGGGGTGGCCTCTTTTCGCTGCTTCCGCTGCAATCAGCCGGGCCATCGGGCTGCGGAATGCCCGGCGCCTACTCCACGAGGGGTTCCAGCTACCGGACGGGGCACACCAACACCAAAGAAAGGGCCCAAGAGGTCAAGAGTGGCCAAGCAATCGACCCCAACGTCGCAACGGCCAACCCCAGTGGAGGAGGATGCCACAGCAGTAGCACGGTACCAGGCGGCCCCTGAGGACAGCGAGGACGACATCGGACATGATCTGATGGTAAGCGAACCAGTGAGTCCCTTTGTGTTG
>NW_015437472.1:0-1015 GCF_001527695.2 Protobothrops mucrosquamatus | reverse complement strand
ATGGCTCTTTCAGCAAGCGGACCTGACCTAGGGAGGATTTTATACTGGGTTCATTTTTAGGAATTTGGAAGACACAACTTTAAAATTTGGTTTAATTCGGTTTTACAGGGGGGGATTGTATATATGCTTTTGTTTTAAATATGTTGTGCGCCGCCCTGAGTCCCGCAGGGAGAAGGGCGGCATATAAATTAAATTAAATTAAATAAATAAATAAATAATTTGGTGTTAAGTTTAAATCAGACCAATATTTGTGCTGAGGTAGCCAAGTAATGAACCTGAAGTGGAAATGGATCTCAGGAGGACCCTTTGACATAAGAAGTCCCTGGCTCCTGCTTGTAGCAGCATGGAGATTCCTCCAGGCCCAGCTGAAGAACGAGAAAAGAAGGATCTCTTAAATAGCCACACAGTTTTCCCCTTCAGATTTAATTTAAAAAAAAATAAATTAAAATGAACTATTTTGTGAAGGCCATGGTGATTTAATGAAGCAGGCTTCTAGTCCAGTTTTGTTTCCTATATTTATTTAAGTAGGGGGGGGGGAGAAACTTGGATTGGACAAATACCTGGATAAGAGGCTATTCCCTCTCCCCCACAACCCCCCTGTTCATTACAAAATCTGACATTTGGCTTTTTCCCAACTCCGTATCTCCTCACAGTTTTGGATTTTTTTCACTTATTCTTTTAAAATAAGGAGCATAAGAACATTAAAAAATACCAGTTTATTGTTGTTTACCAAAGCTAACTTATGTGCTTCATATATGCCTGCACTATCTTTTTTTATGACTGTTGCTGTTATTCCTTGGGTGGAAGGAGAAGGAGAAGGAGAAGGAGAAGGAGAAGGAGAAGGAGAAGAAGGAATTCCCTTGCCAATCCTGTTTGTGTGCTCTAAGATACCGTTGCCATAGAAACTCACTGTGGATACAGTTTGTAAAAACTTGGCTCACTACAGCTGTGAGATTCTGCGCTGGGGGTAAAGTGGCCAGAGACCTCCAAGGGCAGGGAAAAGCTCTCCATCGTT
>NW_015437471.1:0-1015 GCF_001527695.2 Protobothrops mucrosquamatus | reverse complement strand
TTTGGCATTCAGTAAGTCTTCATGGTCTACTAGCTTCAATACATCTTCTTCATTATCCTAATGATACTTTTCCAATACCCTTTTCCTTCTTGAACTATGTGGTATTGGTATTTGAGTATCACAATTTACTTCACCTAAAAGAACAGAGCTTTGTGGATTGCAGCATTAAGGTGCTAAGGTTTGCTTCTCCCACTCTGGTTTCTCGGCTGCTGTATCCCTTCTCTTTGCCTCTGTTTCAGTAGGACTGGCTTTGTTTGGTGCTGCCTGTTCTTTAGTTTTACTTTTTTTACTCTTTAGTATCATTCCTAGGCTTTTTCACTTAATTTATTCAAAGTGAGTGGGCATGCAATGTCTTGATGCACTAAATGAATGTTGGCATGTTCCCTTTCTAGTTATCTGTTTTTTTGCAGCCAAATTGTTGTATGCTTTTTCTACTATTAAATAGGTAAATATCAAGGGCATACCTTCCATATTATTGCCTCCAAACCCTGGAAAAAATAATAAGAGCAACTTATATATCTTCTACAATGACTTTCTGCCAATTTCCTGGATTAAAAGGAAGCTCAGGAGGCCTTAGGACTGCAGATCATGGAAAAGATCAGTGATAAGAACACTGTCCGCAACCAAAATTCTCTTCTCTGTTGAAAGGTGTTTAAAATTATCTTTCATCAAATTTAATTAAAATAAGTATACAAGAAGCAGATTGTTTTCTGCATAGCACTATAGTACAGCTGCAACTATAACACCTTATGCACCCTAATTACAACCTTATTTTACATTCTATAACTGAGTTGCTCAAGAACCTTACTGTTCTCAGTAGTTGATGGCAGCTAACAGGCTTTCTTTATGAGTCCAAACTTTCTTTGTGAGTTCAGAGAAAGCAGGATAAAAAGAAAAGGAAGGAAATATAGGAGGGAGAAATATTCTCTCCTTCCTCAGGAGGAACTGGTAGGCATTTGTAACTTTTTGATAGATCTAGGATCTTTCACCGGAGGGTGAACATTCTACAATACAA
>NW_015437470.1:0-1015 GCF_001527695.2 Protobothrops mucrosquamatus | reverse complement strand
TCTGCCACTGGCCAGAGACAAAAACCAGATCCAGTGTGTGACCTCCTATGTGAGTGGGTGCATGAACTAATTGGGTCAAGTCCATGGTCGTCATGGAGGCCATGAACTCCCGAGCCACCGCCGACGTTTCGCCCGCCGATGGCAGATTGAGATCCCCCATGACTATAAGTCTGGGGGTCTCCACTGCCACCGCGGCTATTACGTCAGCTAGCTCAGGCAGGGCCGTTGACACATAGCAGGGAGCCAGGTATATTATCAATAGGTATATTATCAACAAGCAGGGAGCCAGGTATATTATCAATAGTTATATTATCTGGGATGACAATGAAGATGGTTATAGGGAAGAGGTGAAGACTCTGGTGGACTGGTGCAATAAAAGTAACCTGGTTCTAAATGTCGATAAAACAAAGGAGATCATTGTAGATTTTAGAAAGAGCCGGCATAGTCATACTCCACTCAGTATCAAGGATGCAGCTGTAGAGGTGGTCAACAGTATTAAGTATCTGGGGCGCACATAACTAACAATCTGAACTGGTCTCTCCACACCTCATCCTTAGTGACGCATGCAAACCAGTGTCTGCATTTCCTGCATCGGATGATGAGAGCACATCTTTCTCCTTCTGTCCTGGCCACTTTTTACAGAGGCATGATTGAGAGCGTTTTAACAAGCTGCATCACTGTCTGCTTTGGTGGCAGCAGTGCCTCAGATAGAAGGTCCAGACAGAGTGTGGCAAGGACAGCCGAGAAGATCATAGGAAGCTCACTCCCTGGTATTCAGGATGCTGCTTATAAGTGCTATGTGCTTAGAGCTCAAACCATTGTTAGAGACCCCACACACCCACTTCACGGTCTGTTTCTGTTGGTCTCCTCTGGGAGGAGGTTTCAAAGTATTTCTAGCAGGACTACCCAATTCTGTAATAGCTTTGTTCCCTATGCCATCCCTCTGGTAAACTCGCAAGATTTGTTTTTGTCGCCATGCACATGTATACATAACCCAAACTAGACTGTTGTTTCT
>NW_015437469.1:0-1015 GCF_001527695.2 Protobothrops mucrosquamatus | reverse complement strand
GCTTGCCAGCTACGCCTCGGCCGGCGCAGGGGGCGGAACCACGCATGCGCGCGCTCCCGGGCAGGGAAAATCCTCGACTTACGACCGGTTGGGTAGTCCTCAACTTACGACCGGTTTAGTCCTCGACTTACGACCGGTTTAGTCCTCGACTTACGACCTGTTGGGGGTCGCGGCATTAAAAAGGTTGAGAACCACTGCTTTAGTTGCTCACCTAAATTCTCAAAGCATTCGCCTGTCTTGAAAGAAGAAAACCAAACCAATTTTGTCCAAGCAGTTTACAATCTGAAACCAAGTAGGTAAATAATGGCCAACATTTTATGGATTATGAATAACACATGATGAATTTTCTGTTGGGGGTTTATTGAATGCAAATGAGCAAGGTTTCGTGAGCTTAATGAAGGGCCTACAACTGTCTCATATTGATACAAAACAGAAATCCCACTGAACTCAGGCTGGCTGTTGAGTCAACCTCTGTAATTATAAGGGCTTAATGAATATTTTAGCTCAATCTGGAGTGGCTACTTACCCATCACCCCAAAAGAGGATAAAGATTTGCTTGGAATTTACATGTTCTAAATGATATGTACAGATGCAAACAAAGATACGATTAGTATAATTATACATAATAATTATAAATTATTTGTGCTAATTTATAACTACTAATGCAAATGTAGAACTAATTGCTATAATTAAAATAGAAATATAACACAGTTCAATAGTGTGAAGGGTGGCAAAAAATAACCTATATGCTATTCACTGTTAGCGGGTAACAAAGGTTCCTAATTTTTTTTTTCCATTTTGCTTTTTAATTTTTAAAAAAAATCAGATTAAAGTTAAGTTTGAGTCATGCTAAAATTCTCGTGATTGCTCAGACATAAGCATGAACCTTTTTCTGTTTACGATAATATAGAAAGTTTATTACGGTCTCTTGGGCTATTTTGATTTCTTAGTCTAGTCCACTGTCCTGGAGTTTCCTACTACTCTGCATCCAGCTACAAAACAGGCCAGACCCTGT
>NW_015437468.1:0-1016 GCF_001527695.2 Protobothrops mucrosquamatus | reverse complement strand
ACCAGCACAATACCATTGAAAAAGAAAAACAAGAAATCCAAGAAGAAACCAGCATGGCTGCACAAAGATTTCTCTGACAAACTGAAAGACAAAAAGGACAAAAAATGGAAAGAGGGGCATATAACTAAGACTGATTATCAGCAGACAACCAAAACATGCAAAGACAAAGTCAGGAAAGGCCCAGAACGAACAAAGATTTGCAACAGAAATCAAGGATAAGAAAAAAAGCTTCTTCCAACATATTAACTACAAGAAAAAGTCAAGGAAACTGTAGGCCCACTAAAAAGAAAAGATGGCAAGGAAATAACATGCAACAGGGAGAAAGCAGAGCTGCTTAACCCATTTTTTGCATCAGTCTTCACACAAAAAGAAACTATAGCCCAGCATACCAAAAAAACCACTGCAGAAGACAAACTAGAAACAAAAATTAAAATAAGCAAGAAAATGGTAAGATACCATTTATCCAACCATACAAATATAAATCACTGGGACCTGATGGATTATATCCCAGAGTTCTGGGAGGAGCTGGCAGATGTTATCTCAGAACAATTGCACCATATCTTTCAAAAATCCTGGAGCACCAGGGAAGTACTTGAGGATTGGAAAAGGGATGATGTGGTTACCATCTTCAAGAAAGGAAAAAAATGGACCCAGGAAACTATAGACCAATCAATTTAACATCAATACCAGGGAAGATCCTAGAAAAGATAATCAAAAAACAGATCTGCGAACAACTAGAAGCAAACAAAGTTATAACTAGCAGCCAGCATGGGTTTGTTAAAAAACAGATCATGCCAAACCAATCTTATTTCATTCTTTGATAAAGTGGACTAAACTAGTAGACCAGCAAAGTGTTGTGGACGTAGTATACTTAGATTTCACTAAGGCACTCAACCAAGTAGACCACAACCTACTCCTCGGTAAGCTAGAAAAAAGTGGAATAGACAACATCACCACCAGATGGATGGATGACAAGCTGGATGACAAGCCATACCCAACAAGTAGTCCTCAATGGC
>NW_015437467.1:0-1016 GCF_001527695.2 Protobothrops mucrosquamatus | reverse complement strand
CAACCCCATTTACTCCATTCATAGCCCTGCTCTCCCCATGTTCTCTATTTCCAACGTATAATTGACTGAACATTTAGGATTGGATGGTAAATGGCGACACAATTGTGCTGGAGCCCCTAAATTATTTTTCAATTTGCCAACATGTGAATCAGAGAAGCCTTAAGCCAACATAAATATTATATTGCATTCCACTGGGTTTTCTGGGAGTGTAAATCAAGGGCTATCTTTATGGGTTTGTAATATGACATAGACATAGATGTTGCATTATACTGCACCACCAATACAAAAAAGAGCACCTCTCTAAATTTAGAGTATGGATGCCATAATATCAATCAATCTGAATAGAGCTGGAAGGGACCTTGGAGGTCTTCTAGTCCAGCCCCCTGCTCAAGCAGGAGACCTATACCAGGGGTGTCAAACTCACAACATCATGTGATGTGTCCCGACGTATCACGACTTTTTTCCCATTGCCGGCAATGGAGTGGGTGCGGTTTCGCTATGATGCATCCAACCTGCGAGCCAGCAGTTTGACACCCCTGCCCTATACTATTTCAGACAAGTGGCTGTCCACTCTATTCTTAAAAATCTCTAGTGATGAAGCACCCACAACATCTGAAGGCAAGCTGTTCCACTGGTTAATTGTCTTCACTGTTAGGAAGTTTCTCCTTAATTCCAGGTTGCTTCTCTCTTTGGTCAGTTTCCATCCATTGTTTCCAGTCTTGCTTTCTGGTGCTTTGGAAAATAAATTGACCCCCTCTTCATTCATTCATTCATTTATTCAATTTGTATCCCGCCCTTCTCCCGAGGGACTCAGGGAGGCTCACAACATTTTTTAAAACAAAAACAAACCCACAATCCCCGCCGAATAAAACCAATTAAAACCCAAATATTCTAAGTTGTGATATTTAAAATTTTCTAAAAATGAACCCGATTTAAAAATCCTCCCTAGGCCAGGCCCGCTTGCTGGAAAAGCCATGTCTTGAGGGCGCGGCGGAAAGTCAGGAGATCCGGAATCA
>NW_015437466.1:0-1016 GCF_001527695.2 Protobothrops mucrosquamatus | reverse complement strand
AAATTTAGCCCATTGTTCTATTGAGCTTCCATCCAAATAAGCAGAAATATGACCTTAGTCTTCATTTCTGATGAAGGAAATTGGTTGGTTTGGATATGTTGTGTGTACTTTTTTTTAGGAAAGATATAGCATCCTTCTCATTCTAGCATTCCAGCTCAACTCGTGCTTTCTAGCTATAAGCTGATAGGCTTATGTATGGTGGATAGCCTTGTAAATTCTAGATGTTATGGACTTCAACCTATATCAATTCCAGCCAATTTTGCCATTTTCAACAAAATGTGGCAGTTTTTGTCCAAGCCACCCACAAGACACTCAATTTTCTATCCTTGATTTAAGTGACTGCCAACTTCTGTTCCTTCAGGGTCAGTTTAATACTTCAGAGAGACACTTGGAAGAGGAGATGTTTATTTTAATATCGATTCCTTTTGTTCTATAATAAAATCACTGACAGATGATAGGAAGTACTTTACAAAATAGAGCACATGCTTTTGCAGATGGCATTGCATATACAGAACCCACCAAAAAAGGTAATATAAAAGTGTGAACTACAGCTCTCACACATCTTTTGAACTTGTTTTTTTTTAAATAGATGGTAGCATATATAATAGCATATACATATATAATGTTGGCCTTGACAGATGTTTCTAGCCATAGAAAAATATATTAGCCCACCTGCCTGCACAAGAAATCCAGTGTGTCACATTAATGACTTAGAAGAAACAAAAACTGCAAGAGCTTCCTTACCTTATCATTCAGAAGGGACACTTAGAGCCTCTTGGCCTTTTATTTGTTTCTCCCAGTCCTGAGTCAGCAGAAAAGTCTGCTATCACAATTTGCACTGCCCCAAAGACCAGGTTTTTTATCTGTGAGAATTAAAGCAATAAGATGCATTGCTACACAGCCCCTCTTGCCAGCTGCAGCAGAAGCAGCACTCATTTGAGCCAAAAATCATCAGTGACTGATTAAATCAGGGGTCTTCAAACTTGGCCCTTTTATGACTTGTGGACTTCATCTCC
>NW_015437465.1:0-1016 GCF_001527695.2 Protobothrops mucrosquamatus | reverse complement strand
AAGAACAAAAAGCTATGTGTGAATTGGTGAAGACAGCTTCCAAAGATAAAAAAAGATCTGAAGATGTATATCATCAGTATTTACTTCTTTTCTGCACATTGCATGTAGTTGCTTACTCCAAACAGGAATAGTATGATGCTTGTTAAATATCTTAGCCATTAAAAATAAAATAAAATCAAAAGTGTTCCCTTCTCAATTAGGGGAGAAACTGTGTAAATGTCCCATTCCTAATTTTTTCTCTAAAATAACACAGTATCTTGTATCACTGTAGGTTTTCATATGGTAGCATGAAAATAGGTTAATTAGTGTTAGATGTCCTTTGAATTTACAGATTTAAAGGTTATGTACAAATATTTAATTTTGGGGAAAAAGTATTTAGAAATCAAGTTGTCAAGAAATCACTTTGGGATATTTAGTCAGTCAAATCTGCTTTCTTGTCTAGCCCAAATATCCACAGAACAGAATAATATTATATACTTAACCAGAAAGTAAAGGGTTGGAAAGAGAGAGAACAAAGCCAAAATGTGTATAATAATTATTAATGTATGATTATCTGTCATATAATATTTTGTTGAGATCAGATATTATTATTATTATTATTATTATTATTATTATTATTATTATTATTATTATTATTATTATTATTATTATTTATTACATTTATATCCCGCCCTTCTCCTTACGGACTCAGGGCGGCTAACAATCAGATAAAATACAAAAATCATATGAGTCATATGATTTCTAAAAGCAGTATAGTTCATGTACATAGTACACTGTGTAGAGTTCACAAAAATTTTACACAAGGACTTGCTTGTTTTACTTTCATCTCCATCATTCAAGTAAAACCTCACAACAATACTGCACTTTGTTCCCCCAAATCAGCAACAGGTTGTTGGAAGAAAAATCAGATCCAGTTCCAAGCTGGGAGAAAGATGCTGGAAATAAAATGGAGGCAGGCTGCAGGTCTCTGTTTATTGGTGAACAGAAGTGACAACAGCATGCGGTTCTGGAACAGT
>NW_015437464.1:0-1016 GCF_001527695.2 Protobothrops mucrosquamatus | reverse complement strand
ACGACGTGTCCGCTGCTGCGCACGCTTCTCTTTCCGACGCTGGCGTGGATCCAGCCAAGACGTATCCTCGTTGGAGTCCGATACACCTGGCTCCTGGCTGATCCCAGAAGCACCTGGCTCCTGGCCAATCCCAGAAGCACCGGGCTCCTGGCCAATCCCAGAAACACCGGGCTCCTGGCCAAACTCCTCGCTGTCGGAAAGCACCGAAGGCTGCACCAGAGGGGAAGGGCCGGGAGAGAGAGGCCTAGCCATCTCCTCTCCGTCATGTTCAGAGCCTTCCTCCTCTGATGAGAGGGACCCACCGGACGGAGCCACAAGGTTAAACATTTTTTTTTCTAGGATAACATTGATTTTTACCTTCTGCCACAGAATAACACATGAGGAAATCAGCACCAGCAGGTAAAGTATAAACTGCAGCAGCATCAAATGTAGTTTCATTATCGAGTGAGCGATCTGTAACACTATCCACTGTATCATGAGCCAAGACTGGATCATCATGCTTATCTCCTCTGCATGCCTAAAATTTGAGATAAAAGAGCTGTTGGAAATGAAATCTAGGATCTGAAATCACTTATAAATACCAACTCTCCGTTGTAGATCCAGAAAAGTTCACTTAAATGATTGAACAAACAAATGCCTTTAATTATGCACTGCTATAGATACCAGTGATGTTTTGAATTTTCTTTAAGGTGAAGTCTATTCTTACACAAGGACCCTTGTGTAACGAACAAAATCTAAGGTGATTCTTCTTCCACCCACCCATTTTCCCACTACAAATTGCCAGTCATGGACATACTTTGAAGGTAAAACCTCTTGGAATTTTTACATACTTTGAAGGTAAAACCTCTTGGAAGTTAGGTTCCACAAGTGTAGATATGTGGAAGTATACCATGTTTTGACTAAATGCACCAAATCTGACACTTCAAGTTTGCATTTAAAAGTGATACCTTTAATATATGGCAGTCTTAATTTCTTTCTTTCAATAAAATGAATTTTAATACCATATTATGAACTCA
>NW_015437463.1:0-1016 GCF_001527695.2 Protobothrops mucrosquamatus | reverse complement strand
ATGCAGACCAAGTCCAAGGGCCCATAACTCTGTAGATGGCCCATTTGCGCAGTTCTGGATGGCAGAGTTTTCCTCTGGATACAACGCAGACAAGATCTACAGTAATCTCCAACTTCCTTCTTCATACCGGGCCAGTAGAACCGATCCACTACCAAATTAAAGGTCTTTTCTGGCCCCAAATGCCCATGCTCATCGTGGAACGCCGACAATACCGCTCCTCTATGTTTCTCCGGGAGCAAGAGCTGCCATCTATCTTCGAGCCCATCCGAGAAGCCCCTCCGATAGATTACGCCATCTCAGAACTGCAGGCGGTCCCACTCCTTGTGCAGCGCTCGTGCTCCCCTGGGTGCATCAGTGAGTAGAACCTCCCGCTGGCCACTTCTTAAAGCTTTTTCGACCAAACCACAGAGAGGGTCCCCCACCTGGTCTCTCCACAGATCTTTCTTAGTCAGGGCAAACCTACTCTCCCCCCGATCTGAATCGGATTACAGTATAATTTGGGGACACCTGCGATGGTAACCCCCACTGATTCGGCCCCAATTGCCCCCCTAGCTCGATGCTCGACCCCTTGATACAGCGCTTGAATACCATCCGGGGGCAGTTTCACCCACTCCCTAATGCCTGCCCCTGGACCCTGAGGCCTCCTTGACAACGCATCTGCATCAATGTTTCCCACCCCTGGTCGATATCTTAACCCAAACTTAAACCCCGATAGGGCAGCCAGCCACCGATGGCCCGTTGCATCAAGTTTAGCGGTGGTGAGCAAATACGTGAGTGGATTATTGTCCGTTTTAACCTCAAACTCTGCCCCGTACATATAATCCCTCAACTTATCCACCACCGCCCACTTGAGTGCCAAAAATTCCAGCTTATGAGTGGGATAATTTTTTTCCCCAGGGGTTAGACCCCTACTGATATATGCAATGGGCTTTAAACGTTGATCATGCTCCTGATATAATACTCCCCCAAGACCATCCCGACTGGCATCTACATGTAGTTCATACGGCCGATTGGGG
>NW_015437462.1:0-1016 GCF_001527695.2 Protobothrops mucrosquamatus | reverse complement strand
TGCTGTTTAGTCGCTAAGTCGTGTCCGACTCTTTACAACCCCATGGACCATAGGACACAAACCCTCCCCCCCATCCTCCACTATCTCCCAAAGTTTGTCCAAATTCATGTTCATTGCATCAATGACATTAACCCTCTTATCCTCTCCCATCTCCTTCTCCTTTTGCTTTCTATCTTTCCCAAATCAGAGTCTTTTCCAAAGAGTTCTCTCTTCTCTTTTGCTGGCCAAAATATTTGAGCTTCAGCTTCAATAACTATCCATCCAAAGGACTGTCAGGATTGATTTCCTTTGGGGGTCGACCGATTCAATCTCCTTGCAACCCAAGGGACTCTGAAGCGTCTTCTCCAACACCACAGTTCCAAAGCATCAATTCTTCAGCACTCAGCCTTCCTTAGGGTCCAACTCTCACAGCTATAGTACATTACTACCGGGAAAACTGTAGCTCTGACTCCAGATGCTACCAGATTCCCTCTGATTTTTGGCAGGGGAAAAGAAATTCTAAGCATCACAGATCAACTCCACCATGCTGGATGCGAGTTTAAGAGATCACAACCACAACTGTTGCCTTTTTGTATCTGGTTATCTGAGATACTTGCTTTGTTTTGTCTAATGACAGGGCAGTGGTGAGCTCCCCATGCACGCTCAGCATTTATCTATAGATCAGTGGTTCTCAACCTTTTTAATGCCGCGCCCCCAACCGGTCGTAAGTCGAGGACTAAACCGGTCGTAAGTCGAGGACTAAACTGGTCATAAGTCGAGGACTACCCAACCGGTCGTAAGTCTAGGACTTTCCCTGCCCGGGAGCGCCGCACATGCATGGTTCCGCCCCCTGCGCCGGCCGAGGCATAGCTGGCAAGCGGCAGAGACGGAGCAGGCCGACCACCAGCTGGCCCAGCCCAAGGGAGGTAAGGCACCCGCCGGAAAAGGGGGAAAAAATGGCGGACAAAAAAAATGGCAGACAGCCTTGCTTGGCGACCCCCATGAAATGGTCGATCGACCCCAAATGGGGTCCCGAC
>NW_015437461.1:0-1016 GCF_001527695.2 Protobothrops mucrosquamatus | reverse complement strand
CAACTCTTCTGCTCCCAGAATGTGGCCATTCCAGAGCACCAGCTAAAAGAACTGAACTTGATAATAAACAGGGCTTCGTAGGCATATAGGGTTGCTTTGGAGGTCACTGTGTGCCCGTGATGTATTCAGCGGCTGACCTCCATGCCCTGCGAGAGTCCCCTCTCTCGCAGGTCTGGCCCACAGCATTAACGAGGGCCCATCTCTATGAGGGATTTTTTAATCATGAGAGGTGGTCAAAACGCAACCTAAGGGGATTTTTAATCAAATTTTTAGTCCGGGTTTTAGGGGGTTCCAGGGAGAGGGGTGGGCAAACTGAAATTAATTCTCCCAGGCCAGCTGAAGGCCTCGGCGAGGTGGACGTAGGTCCTGGAATTGGGGAAGGGGGAAGGGTCTGCCTAATAGAGGGCAATTCCATTAAGACTATGTATGGGAGGGGTAGATATGGCGGGAGCAGAGGGCCATATCACACTAGGGGAGGGCGCACCCGCTGTTTACGAGCTGTGGCGTGCTCCGGCCCCCATGGCTCTTCTTGCAACCTAGGGGGTTTAGGATCTCAGGGCCTGGGCTTTCGGCTGATGCTGTGTAACGCCAGGTCCACGGTTAATAAAGCCCCCCTCATTTATGATTTGGTATCGGAGGGGGAGGTGGACCTGGCGGGTATTATGGAGACCTGGCTGGGCCAAGAGGGGGGGTGCCCCTCGTTGAAATGTGCCCGCCAGGCTACCGTGCATTTCACCAGCCGAGAGCCTAGGGTCGGGGTGGGGGGGTGGCAGTTATTATTAAGGAAGGCCTGGATCCAAGGGAGACCACTGTGCCACAGACTGCTGGTTGTGAATCCCTAGGTGTGAAGTGGGGTCATGGGAGGCAGCAGGGCGTGCTGATTGTATACCTGGCTCCCCGCTATGTATCAGCAGCCCTGCCCGAGCTTCTCAATGTGATAGCCGAGATGGTGATTGAGACCCACAGACTGTTAGTCATGGGGGATTTCAATCTGCCATCGTTAGGTGAAGCATCTG
>NW_015437460.1:0-1016 GCF_001527695.2 Protobothrops mucrosquamatus | reverse complement strand
TGGAAGAAAATAAATAAGACTTCCCCCGAAAATAAGCCCTAATGCCTCTTTTTGAGGCAAAATAAATATAAGACCGGGTCTTATTTTTGGGGAAACACAGTACCAATAAGTATAATGTAACCAAGGCAAATATAGTCTGTTCAGCTGAAAATCTAAGGAGACTAGAGAGAGGGGGGGCACTCATCTTCATCAAATGTAAGTCTACTGTAGCCAGTGTGCAGAATTGTATGTCTCTCATTATGGTTGAGAACATGGAAAGGAAGGATGGTGTAGGGAAAGCTACTGATGAAAGGGATCAGTCATTGTGGGAAGGAGAATGTAGCCTTCCATGTGTTCAGGAAGTCCCAATTCCAATGACAAAACCCATTCTCCAGCGATAAATGGTTGGGCTCCACAACACTCATCGATTTTATATACCAAACTTAACTCTGGTGAAAATATGGAGATCCAGCTTCAGCTAATCAATCAATCACTTCTATGTCCCCCCCTTTTTTTTCTCCAAAGAATGAAAGAAAATTCATTTAGAAACATTCCTGCTGCTGAGGAAACTTTATATATTCACTCCATTGTTTCTAGAAATATCCAGAATACAGAATAATAGGGCTGGAAGGGACCTTGGAGATCTTCTAGTCCAACCCCCTGATAAGGCAGGTGTTAGATCGCGCAGGCAGTAAGACACGAGTCGAGTGACAGTCAGCTCTCGGTTTATTGGCAAGGAATCAAGTAAATCCGGACTGGCTCTCTGGGCCAGGGGAGCCCTCTTTTATGGGATTCCCCTGGCTTGTAATCACACAATTCCATTGGCTGGCAAGACCCCGTTGCTAGTTAGCCAACCAGCAACGGGCATGAAACTGTATGCAGATGGTGAAGGGCAATCACCCTTAATGGGCGATCAATGGTGAAGGGCAATCACCCTTAATGGGTGATCAGGATATGCATAGGGGATTAAGGGGGGGGAATACAAAGAACACAACACCCCTCCCCTCAAAGTTCTTGCTATCGTCCTTGGTGAATAG